>NC_092814.1:298603990-298768990 GCF_023375885.2 Dermacentor andersoni
ACGGATGTATGACAACAGGCCTATAATATTCTCATATTCACACTGTCTGCGTACAGTGTGAATCATACTTTCCTCGAGTGGTTGCAAGGCCGGCTACGGACTGCGCCAGCGTTGGAAAACGGTAGATAGCGGGTTAGAGATTTTTCGGTTAAGAGCGCATGGAGCGTGACGAGGCATTGCCATGCGACAACGGCCTCATTGCGCCGTCGGCTTGTACTTTTTCTAGCGAACACTGGTGACCAAATAGGCCATTTGATAATTCAAAGGAGTTTGAGTCACACTATGCGTCGATGCGTAGTATGGTGTTACGAGAATTCGAAGTCATTAGCGAAAATCGTTTCTTTGCAAGATGGCTGAAACAAGCTTATGGTGTTTCCTTTAGTCATAGCTGCTGTTGCCTTCGGCTAGATAATGCAATGCTATACTAATCTGATTGCTTGCTGTGTGGTGCGTACTACTCCATACTCGCATGAACGAAGCCTCAAGTAAGAAACAGCTCATTTGGAGAAACTAAACTGCGACATGGCTTCGAAAAGTGCAGCTTTTCGCGGTTAAAAGTGCTTGAGAGAGAGGAACAAGTTGAAATGATATCTTGGAGATATCAGCTAAAAGGACTTGAAGAGTTATAACAAATGGACATAAAGTTGTTTAATGGATGGAGGTTGGTGAGATCTTTCCCGATAAAGGCTTTTAGAGAACTATTTATAGTCAGTGTCCACGGGCCATATAACGTAAATCTTTTCCATATTAATTTTGTGCCAATCTCTTAATGTCAGATTTACGTAACCGTCGACGCAAGCATCGGGCGGTGACTGGCAGGTTTGTTTTCACAGTCCAGTCAAACGCTTTCCTCGTTTATAGAATGGCACGGTTCTCTGGTTTGAAAGGAAAAACCATTGCTTTTGTTAACAAGGTTTTGTTTTCTCATGTAATAAGAGGAGGCTAGCAGAACAAAATAGTGAAGAGAGTTTCGGTCCGTCCGAGCTAGTGCATTGAATGAAAGTAGATAGCCGGATAAATAGTGTGATGCTGGTAACTGCGATTGGTCCGCTTCCCTTTGCTTAACTTGAGGTGCTCGGTTGGTCGAATTTCGCGGTGGGGGCAACAGAAGGTTACAAATGCCGTTAAACCAGGCTCTCAAGGAAGAAAACCTGGCCGACCGAATAGTCTGGAAAACGTTGTGATGCCACCTCAAAATTTCATTATTCGAGGAGAAATCCATTCTTCCGGGGTAGCTCCGAGTAGCCGATGCCTGAGTGATCGGCAGGCTGCTGTCTTTGTTTTCTGAGCGAGGTAGTCTCAGGCTATTAAATAAGTTTTGTTGGGCTAATAATGCATTTTTAGTGTATAAGTGTTATTTTGACTGATAGAGATTTCGTGAATTGGTGGCGTCTCGTGACACACTCGTGAAGTGGGCATAGGCCACAAATTTCTGACAAACAGCTTAGGGTTAATGTCAACGAAGGCGCAGAATCGAAATATTTTTTTTTCTTTTGTTCGGCCTCATCCCCAATAATCAGGGTGCCCACGTAATTTCAGAATTAGAATTTTAGCGGTTTTCATGATGTCGCCGGACAGACAGGCAATGTGGAGGTTGCCTGAAAATGTTTGACAAATTTTTGAGGGATAGTGGCAAAATAGAATGCAAAGAGACTGGAAGAATTTTACGTGATAGCGCATCATGTTACCTTTCTCTGTGCTGTTTTGCATGCAGTTCACGAGAAACGAGATAACTGAAATGTGAATTTCACGTGCTTTCCCACCATCATACTTCTCCAACCCATTATCATCATTGTCGATGGTGAAGGACTAAGACGACAACAACACGAATAAAGTGAAGTTACAGAATCCACGAAACAAGGCTACAAAATTCGCATTCGAAGACCACACTTGATCGTCTCGAAGTGGAGCCATTTAGTCATTACACACGCTCTTAGGTGCCTTTCATTTCCTTAGCACTCATGAAATGATCGAATTGTTACTTGATGGCACGGTTACGTCAAAAATTGCAGGCTATGGCTCAGAACAAGTCCGTGATTATTGTGTCTGCTCACCGTACACATTAGTGACAAGGAAGCCAGACACGGACGGAGCGCATGCCACAAGAATGGTGCGTTAATGATCGTGAACTGATAACGCTAGCGGCCCTGATTTCCTTGGATGCCATTGCGGAACGCTTACCGGCAACGAGAGGGAAAAAAACAATGATTCACGGACATTTCTCGTCATTGCGCCTTTTAACTATATCTGCTGTGTGTGCGCAATTGCCGTCCTCGCAGGTGCAGATACGTACCTGCTCCGATCAGCTTCTGTAGCTCCTTCTCGTTGCAGTTGTTGATCGTGCATACGCCCAGGTGGAGCAACGGGACCCTCAGTTCGTAAATTCCTTTTTGGAATTTGCCGAGCTGCGCAAGAAGTAATCACCGCCCTTAATATAGCCGGGCGAAAACTAGAGTGTCTTGCTGAAGTGCTTCGCGCTTATATCCGCATGGTTTTTAGAGCTCTCCACGATGCACTGAATTTGATGGCCTTTGGGGACCCTTCATCTCGAGCGCCGCATGAATGTGAATGTGCTTCTCGAGTTTTTTTTTTCACTATATAATTTTTCTTCCTGCCAATGAATGGGGATTTTATACATTTGTCTGCGATAATGAATAAAATGATGCAGTCCAAGTGATTTTGCCGGTAAATCTTAAAACATTAAGTATAATAAAAATACCTGGAACAGGTAATAGAAGTGATAGATTGGTTAATGCACCCATATTATTATTTTATTTTATTACCGGTCCCGGTGATCACATTTAGTTGGAAACGGAATGCAAAAGAAAAAAAAAAAACGTTCATGTACCAGCGTTTGGTGCCAATTACGAAGCGCAGGCGTTCATAGTTAACCCGTCGCTTGTTAGAACAATTTGTCTCATACTTTGCAATGGCATACTTCATAAATACTTTAATAAGATGGGAAGCGAATAATCGATTGAATATGTAGCTAGTAATGCTTACAACTTTAGAAATCAGCATCCGCACCGACAAATAATCACAAGGCATGTTGCAACCTTCTATTCTGTGACAATATGGAGAAAGTTCCGTATTTTTATTCTGTTAATACGCTTATAAACAAAATTGGTGAGCACTATGCATTATAAAACATGAATGTTCTTTGTTCTCAGAAGGCGAGAGAGAGAAGGGAAGAAGGAAAGGCATGGAGGCTAACCAGGCTGAGTCCAGTTTGCTACCCTACACGTGGGGAGGGGAATGGGGAGTGAAAGAGAGAGAGAAAACATGAGTCTATACCACACTGTCACATGCACTAATTTAGGTGTAGGATGTCTATAGCCGGACACTCAAGTCTGTTGCCTTCAGGTAGTGAAGAGAGAGAGAGATAAAGAGGAAAGGCAGGGAGGTTAACCAGATATCAGTCTCCGGTTTGCTACCCTACACTGGGGATGGGAAATAAGGGTTAGAAAGAGGACAGAGAGGAAAACGTTTAAAAAAAGTGAAGAAGCGCTTGAAATGCTTTCTGGACTAATGAACTGTGAGGCCAGGCTCCCAAGATCATTGCTTCTGTGAATGGCCTGTCATCCAGTCTATTCAAGGCACACTGGAGAGTCTGACGTTGGTTATCAAAGCAAGAACAGTGCCACAGATGAGTGATGGTCTCTTCACACTTGCACTTAGCGCACATTGGTGAGTCCACCATTCCAATACGATAGCTGTAGTAGTTGTTGAATGCTACTCCTATCCACAGCCAACACAGCAGCGTTGCTTCACGTCGTGAAAGATTTGCTGGTGATTTGAGCTTCAGTGATGGGTCGAGGCTGTATAAACGACACTTAGAGTTCTGTGGTGTATACCAGTAACTTAACGTGATGGTTCGAGCGAGACTGCGAAGCTCTCTTGTAGTGTCTACTCTTGATAAAGATATAAGGAGTGTCGGTGCGCCAGCCTCGGCACGTCGGGCAGCGTCATCGGCGAGGTGATTACCAACGATGCCACAATGCCCCGGCAGCCACTGAAAGATGGTATCATGTCCTCGTTCAGAAGCGACACGGCAAGTTTCGTTGATTTTAGACACCAGCTGTTCATAATTACCACGTCGTAAACCTCGCAAGCTCTGGAGGGCTGCTTTCGAATCACAAGATATTGCCCATTTGTTAGGCGGTTCTTTTTCAATGTATTCGACAACAGTGCGAAGAGCGGCCAGTTCGGAACCTGTAGATGTCATTACGTATGAAGACTTAAACTGGATGACGACCGATTGAGATGGTATAACAATGGCACAGGTCGAATTTTCCGAGACGGAACCGTTCGTGTAAACATGGATTCGGTTAGCGTATGAAGAATGCAAAGGTTCCAATACGATCTGCTTAAGAGCCGCGGTGGTCAAATGTGCAACGCTGCAACGGGAATGACCACTGGATGCAGATATTCAAGCCAGAAGCAAAGAAACATTTTTATTAGACACTTAAAACATCATGGGGACGGCCGCATTAAGTAAAAACTCTAAATATTTCGGTTCAGCTTTTGAATTCGGCCAGTCTGGCATTTACTACGTAATTATAGTAAACAAAGTCAGAGCAGCACACAGAGGAATGCTGTTACTTACGTTAAAATAAAATTCTGAATTTTCGCAATGACGGAAGCAGTTTGTAGGCCAATGCGCGCAAGAAAATCCGTGTATTAGTCATGGATAGCGAAAAAAAGTTTCGTGCTTGAGCCGAATAAGCGACCTAACTGTATACGACCTGCAAGAAAATAAACATAAAAGAAACGGTTGGCTGTTACGCTGGGGGTTGCTTCATGGGTCGGACAGGTCCTTATCTGCACATCCACTAGATGTTGTCGTTATGCTTTGGTAACTGTTACTACGCGAAAAAAGCGAATCAACAGTGGTTGACATAGAAGCAAGACAAGGTCTTCCTGGGTGCATTAGTGTACCATGTGTTTCATTGTTCCATGTTTTTACAATTTCGTTATTCGGGAGTGAATAGAGGATCCCCCCAGAAAACCTCTTCTTTCATTCTTTCTTTAATTTCAGCAGCTGTTGAGTCGCCTTGACTTCTCCTATGTCTCCTTAGCCTAATTTTGAATGAGCTCTTCCATAGAGCCCTTTACTTAACCTTTATATTTTGTAATTTATTTCTCTTTAGACTGGACTACGTTTGGAATCGGGCCACATATTTAGAGTGCACAATATGCGGGATCGGGCCACATTCTTCATTGAGCAATGTCGCACTTCCAGTTCTGCTTTTAGGCGCGCGTAGTTTGAACTATCACATCTGGGTTTGATTTATTATTTATTTTTGCTAATAACGGATTATTACTGCTTCCCATATACCTCTCTAGGTTAACTTAATGCATCTTTTTTATTCCATGATACATTATGACACATTTTCTGTTGTCCTACATTCCCTAGTGGGCCTCAAGTTGTCTAACTTACGAGAACGTACACGAACAAAAGCGCACAAAGGCTGTCTTATCTACAGACACTAGCACTGAAAACACGGTCGGGTAAATATATGATGGTCACCCATTACGCAAGTTTCACTTGTTTTCTGGACTGAACCTGCCCACATTTCCCTTCTCCGCACTTTCACGTACATTTCATGCGCTGCAAAAACATATTTCAACTTCTGGAAGCTTTCTTTCTTCAAACTTTGACAAGTTTGAAACAGAAAATGCGGCACTCACTAACGTGCACTGTTCATGTATACATGATGTAGGGCTCTACGAGAAAGATACCATTTCCTCGCATGAATTTCACTTCATTGGCTATGGGATTAGACATTTGTAAAAAACGTCGTTTCACTGTCTGAGTTATGATTACGGCCACTAGAGGCGCTGGTAGATCATGACAGTATGAGGGGCCTCCAGCATCTGGTCACGCTGTCTGCGAAACATCTTTGGAAACTTCGTCTCATCTTCAATGCCAAGAACTTTGCGGTGCTTGTTCGCTCGAACCCAGGCACTTCTGTATCTGGTAAACGGCCAGACTGCGTGCAGATACCTTTGGAAACAGGTTATAAGTGCCTTGGTTCGTTGTTGAGCGCCTCCACCTACGTGGTAGACACCTCGTGGAGAACATTCGTTAAACATAGCACACGTCGACGTAAGTGCTGCGTCGAAGAGGTCTCTGGGGCGTCAACCATTTCCTGCTGGATTGGGAGATATGCGACTGTGTGCATGTCTCAGGCCTCTTATTCGGCAGTGCTGTATCCATTCACTTTCGAATCAAATACCAGACATTAGCTGGAACGAGGGCAACGAGAGGTTGGCCGACTGGCACTGAGCTGTCACGGCCATGTGGCCATAGAGGCCATGCAGAGAGCCATAGACTAGTGCACGTACGAGGCTTGAGAAGCCAGAAGCAAGCTTGGTTACGAGGGCTGGCTGCGTGTAATAGGCGACAGGAAGTGGGCCCGGCTCTTTATCGGGTACATGAGAATGATGTGAATAAGGACTCAGTGGACATCGCGGATACCGCTATTTCACGCAAGTTTGAGTTTTCTCAAAACCCGTAAACGCACGCAAGTAACGTGAGTGGGTCTGGAACGTTCACACACTAAGGGGGGGGGGGGGGGGGGCTATTGCGCAATCAAATTCGGGGGTTTTACATGCCAAAACGATGATTTGATTATGAGGCATGCCGTACTGGGGAACTCCGGTAGAATTTTGACCACAAGGGGATATTTAACGTGCCGACAATGCACAGCACAAGGGCATTTTTGCATTTCAGCCCCATCGAAATGAGGCCGCCTCTGCACGCATTGGATCCCGCGACCTCGTGCTTAGCAGGGCAACGCCCTCGCCGTTAAGCTACCGCGGCAAGTGTGATGGGCTGGTGGGGGAGGCGGGGTATTCTGTCAATGTCCACCTAGCGGGCGTCACCATTTCATATGCGATTTAAATTCTTATTGGCATATGGCACCTCTCTCCTTCTCACGCGTACGCCCGCCCAGCCAGTCCTAACGTTAGGGCCAGACAAAATGACCATGTCCACAAATTGGATACTAAAGAAAAACCCCTCTCCCCTCGAGGTGTGCGAAAAGGAGAACGCGGAGGGAGGAGGGCGATGAGCAACAAGTCAACATTACTGGTAATTATCACACTCAAAAGAACGTTATTTATTGGGAACAGCTGTACGAAAAAAGCGGCAGCAGTGGTCTGCTGTTCGAGGCGCGGGCGAGAGCACTGTGGATGCTAGCGTACTGCCGCCGCTTCGACGACTCCGCCAGTGTCACAAGTGCTCTGTGCTGGGTGTTTGGGAAAGGAAGAGAAGGATGACCACCTTGTGCCCTACTGCACGTATTTGTGTCTATGCGAACGAGAGGTCACCCCACTGCTGCTGTCAATGTGGTTTGCTGATCCAAATGACTCCGCGCGACAGCATGCAGGCAGTGCAACATGTAGCGCATTCAGTTATGCGGCGGTCCGGCATCACCAAAGCAAGGCTGGGGCAGTGGTGGCCCGTGACGCAGGGGTTGGACATGCAGCATGCAGCGGAGACTTGTCGTGGTGGAACGATTAATGTGGACGTGCGCACTCACTGAGGACTAATACTGTAGTGTGTGTGTATACTTATGTGGATCTATTTTTTTACTTTCTGGCTAGGGCACTAGAGATTTGCCAGCCCGATGCGAAGGGCTCAGCCACATTCCATGAGCAGCAGCAGTCTATCTTTACGTCCACTGCAGGACGAAGGCTTCTCCCAGAAATCTATAGTTAACTGTCTTGCGCTAGCTGATTTCAACTTGCGCCTGCAAATTTTCTAAATTCATCCACCGCCAAATTTTTTGCCGTCCTTGACTGCGCTTCCCTTCCCACGGTGCCCATTCTGCAACTCTTACACCGGTTACCTGCTCTGAACATTAAAGTGCCTACACAGCAACATTTTTTGTCTTAATGTCAATTAGAACGTCGGCTATCGCCGTGTGCTCCCTGGTCCATACCTCTCGATTCCTGTCCCTTAAGGTTATAACGACGATGGTCATCATAATAAAATTTTTATCCGTGCACCTACAAAAGTTTATCACAACGTTACTTTTCAGGGCTTACGTCATTCTCCCTTATCAGACAGATGCATTAATAAAATCGGTGCCTTACCCGAGTATGCGTAAACTGCAGGGCCAAGGAGATGAGGTCGTCCAGGTCCGTTTGGTTGCCAGGGTAAACTATCAAGTTGCAGTATTGACCACGCACCGTCTCCTCACCGTAGTCGTTGATGAGCACGGTCTCTACGCATTCGTCGAAGGCGCCCAGATCAGCTCGCGACAACTGGAAAGCTCCGGTCGGGTACTTGCCGGACGCGTCAATCACTGCGAGTAATACAGTTTTGGCGATGCTGAGATGTAAATGAAGGATCTGTGCTTACAGACTGTTGGGAATAGCCAGAACAAAGGCCGCACAACAACAACAGCAACAACAACAACAACAACAAAACAGCAACAACACTGACTTCGATAGCTTCCGTCTGCCTGTTTGAATTTGTAAACCTCAAGATTCATTGCCGAGAATAATTTCTGTCGGCACTGGATTGTATATTCCGACTCCAAACGGTCCTTAAAAGCCATGAAGATTTTTTCTATCATGTAGACCACTCTGTGTTCTACGAAATTATGAAGATATTGTCGCAACGTCAAAAACAGAGGTAGTAGAGCGCTATTCAGGAGGCACAGCGGCAGGTCGCCTTTTTAATACCGAGCGCAACTGGGACTTCTTCTTCTTCACTGCGCCTTGACAGTATTGACTGTGGCTTCTTTTGCTACACATGAGATAAGTTTTAATGACGACCGATTCATATAAGTATCGCAGGAAATGACATGGCAGGCAGACTATAGTCTGTCTGCCACCGCTTGAGCTAAGTATCCTTACTCGCTTTACATTTCCCGCATGAGAATCTATGGAAATTCTTCGCAACCTGCGGCACAAAGTTAGGAAGGACGCGTAGTTTAATGAACAGACAAATTGATCACTCCTGTACAGAGTTGATCCATTGCTGCGGTTGTAACAAAAAAAAAGTTACGGCACGTTCGACATGCTCCTTCGTCGTCTACACGTTTAGACGTCTGCATTCAGACATGCAGCCGTTTAGATGTTCTTCTTTTGATGCTACGTATAAAGACTCGTTTTTTTATAGCTCTACTCTTCAGTGGAACATAATAATGATTACCCTCAGTATTACCCAACATCGCGTTCACCTGAGTGACCATTTGAACCTCCTTGACACGCTGCCTTTCACATTGAGCGAAGTGATTTGACCGTGGTCATGCCCTGATACGCAGAGGCGTGCAGTGAGCCCCGCACGATATTAGTCGAATAGCGTTATTTGGATCTCTCGCCCATTTTGTGGTGGTCGGCCCAACTTTCTCGGGTGAGGGCGCGTTCTTTCGGTCAACCGAATTGGTACCAAGTTCCGCGGTGCGTTCGTAGCCGAGCACAATCTTTTAAAGAGACGCTTGCATTCGTAATTGCATTCACATTCGCAAAGAGGCGCTTGCATTCGCGTAGGTGCAGCGGTGGCGTAGAGGTAGAACACCCGCCTCGCGTGAAAGAGGTCCGTGGTTCGAATCCCGGTGCCGCGCAATTTTCCACCGGATTAAAAAAATCCGCGTGTTGATAAAATTGCATAAACAGGCCTGGAGTGTGGCCTGATCCCTGTGACCAGAACCGGTAACGCACTCCCTCACCAGAGCAGGATTGGCCACCCTGGTGCAGTACTTGGCCACAACCCCCTATATGAACACAACAATCAAACCCCGGCCCTCAGTCCCCAGCAGCTGCGAAGCAACTGACCACGGCGGTGGTCAGACCTGCGACGCAGCGGAGGGTGCTAAGAATCCCTGGCTCCGGACAGGCCGCCATTGGAATATGAACCTGGCAACGTTTAACGCTAGAACGTTATCTAGTGAGGCGACTCTAGCAGTGCTATTGGAGGAATTAGTAGGCAGTAAATGGGATATAATAGGACTCAGTGACGTTAGGAGGCCAAAAGAAGCATATACAATTCTAAAAAGCGGACACGTCCTGTACTACCGGGCCTTAGCGGACAGACGAGAACTAGGAGTCGGGTTCCTGATTAATAAGAATATAGCTGGTAACGTACAAGAATTCTGTAGCGTCAACAAGAGGGTGGCAGGTCTTGTTGTGAAACTTAATAAGACGTACAAAATGAAGGTTGTACAGGTCTACGCCCCTACATTCAGTCATGATGACCAGGAAGTCGAAAGCTTCTATGAAGACGTGGAATCGGCGATGGGTAGAGTGAAAACAAAATGCACTATACTGATGGGCGACTTCAATGCCAAGGTAGGCAAGAAGCAGGCTGGAGGTAAGGCAGTGGGGGAATATGGCATAGGCACTAGGAATATCAGGGGAGAGTTATTAGTAGAGTTTGCGGAACAGAATAATATGCGGATGATGAATACTTTCTTCCTCAAGCGGGATAGCCGAAAGTGGACGTGGAGGAGCCCGAACCGCAAGACTAGAAATGAGATAGACTTCATACTCTGCGCTAACCCTGGCATCATACAAGATGTGAACGTGCTCAGCAAGGTGCGCTGCAGTGGCCATAGGATGGTAAGAACTCGAATTATCCTAGACCTGAGGAGGGAACGGAAGAAACTGGCACATAAGACGCCGATCAATGAGTTAGCGGTAGGAGGGAAAATAGAGGAATTCCAGATCATTCTACAGAACACGTATTCGGCTTTAACTCAGGAAGAGGACCTTAGTGTTGAAGCAATGAACGACAATCTTGTGGGCATCATTAAGGAGCGTGCAATAGAAGTCGGTGGTAACTCCGTTAGACAGGATACCAGTAAGCTATCGCAGGAGACGAAAGATCTGATCAAGAAACGCCAATGTATGACAGCCTCTAACCCTACAGCTAGAATAGAACTGGCAGAACTTTCGAAGTTAATCAACAAGCGTAAGACAGCTGACATAAGGAAGTATAATATGAATAGAATTGAACATGCTCTCAGGAACGGAGGAAGCCTAAAAACAGTGAAGAAGAAACTAGGAATTGTCAAGAATCAGATGTATGCGTTAAGAGACAAAGCCGGCAATATCATTACTAATATGGATGAGATAGTTCAAGTGGCTGAGGAGTTCTATAGAGATTTATACAGTACCAGTGGCACCGACGATAATGGAAGAGAGAATAGTCTAGAGGAATTCGAAATCCCACAGGTAACGCCGGAAGAAGTAAAGAAAGCCTTGGGAGCTATGCAAAGGGGGAAGGCAGCTGGGGAGGATCAGGTAACAGCAGAGTTGTTGAAGGATGGTGGGCAGATTGTTCTAGAGGAACTGGCCACCCTGTATACGCAATGCCTCATGACCTCGAGCGTACCGGAATCTTGGAAGAACGCTAACATAATCCTAATCCATAAGAGAGGGGACGCCAAAGACTTGAAAAATTATAGACCGATCAGCTTACTGTCAGTTGCCTACAAATTATTTACTAAGGTAATCGCAAATAGAATCAGGAACACTCTAGACTTCTGTCAAGCAAACGACCAGGCAGGATTCCGTGGAGGCTGCTCAACAATAGACCATATTCACACTATCAACCAGGTGATACAGAAATGTGCGGAATATAACCAACCCTTATATATAGCTTTCATTAATTACGAGAAAGCGTTTGATTCAGTCGAAACCACAGCAGTCATGGAGGCATTACGGAATCAGGGTGCAGACGAGCGGTATGTAAAAATACTGAAAGATATCTATAGCGCCTCCACAGCCACCGTAGTCCTTCATAAAGAAAGCAACAAAACCCCAATAAAGAAAGGCGTCAGGCAGGGAGATACAATCTCTCCAATGCTATTCACAGCGTGTTTACACGAGGTATTCAGAGACCTGGATTGGGAAGAATTGGGGATAAAAGTTAATGGAGAATACCTTAGTAACTTGCGATTCGCTGATGATATTGCCTTGCTTAGTAACTGAGGGTACCAATTGCAATGTATGCTGACTGACCTGGAGAGGCAAAGCAGAAGAGTGGGTCTAAAAATTTATCTGCAGAAAACTAAAGTAATATCTAACAGTCGCGGAAGAGAACAGCAATTTACAATAGGTAGCGAGGCACTGGAAGTGGTAAGGGAATACATCTACTTAGGGCAGATAGTGACGGCGGATCTGGATCATGAGACGGAAATAATCAGAAGAATAAGAATGGGCTGGGGTGCATTTGGCAGGCATTCTCAGATCATTAACAGCAGGTTGTCATTATCCCTCAAGAGAAAAGTGTATAATAGCTGTGTCTTACCAGTACTCACCCACGGGGCAGAAACCTGGAGGCTTACGAAAAGTGTTCTACTTAAATTTAGGACGACGCAACGAGCTATGGAAAGTAGAATGATGGGTGTAACGTTAAGGGATAAGAAAAAAGCAGATTGGGTGAGGGAACAAACGCGAGTTAATGACATCTTAGTAGAAATCAAGAAAAAGAAATGGGCATGGGCAGGACATGTAATGAGGAGGGAAGATAACCGATGGTCATTAAGGGTTATGGACTGGATTCCAAGGGCAGGGAAGCGTAGCAGGGGGCGGCAGAAAGTTACGAGGGCGGATGAGATTAAGAAGTTTGCAGGGACGACATGGCCACAATTAGTACATGACCGGGTTTGTTGAAGAAGTATGGGAGAGGCCTTTGCCCTGCAGTGGGCGTAACTAGGCTGATGATGATGATGATGATGCATTCGCACCCGCGAGGGAGAGAAGGTGTGTGGCGGCTGAAGTCGTAGAGCACTAGCGTCGAGCATAAAAACTCCAACACGGTTTCGAACCCGAATGTGCGAAGAAAACCCCTTACCGTTGCTCGTGCTGGATAATGCGGACGTTGGAGAAAAGCAGAGGGAAGACGCGTGGATGAGAGAAGCTGTACAACACCTAGAGTAACCGAACGTACCCGTTATCAGAGAAGTGATATGAACGGCACGGAGCTTTCGATTAGTCGATGGTGTTTTGCACAGAGCAGCGAAATGCTTTCACGAAGTTCGTACGGCACTTGTTGTCCGAGGGTGAATCGGATCGGAGGTTTTAAAGCAATGCCATGTAGAAACTACTGCGGGCCATCTCGGCGTCAAGCACACATGGGGGAAATTCGCTGCAGTAATTTCTGGCAGAAGATGTTTTCTCACGTCAGCAAGTACGTTCTCTTTTGCTCTGATCCAGAATCAAAAGCTTGCACCTAGAAAGCCGGGCAGTGTCGCCCCCATTGTGGCCTCCAAGAATGAGTCGATACTCCATGTAAATAAAGGCCTAGTAGTGCGACGCAGAATCGAATACGCCAGGAAAGTAGCCCACCGACTCCAGCGTGATCGCCATTAAGTGAACCAAACGGAAAGAAAACGTGGGAGTATGAATGTTGCGCATATAAAACACTGCCAGATTCGACCGCACTTCGATGGGAGCGCAGATGCCGGGTCTCTTGTAGAACATCGTCAGAAAAAGAAAATGTGTGATATTAGTGGTAATGTGGGCAAATGCGGTTCGCGTGGTGACTAGAGACTTGACTGGTGTGATCGTGGTTGTGATGATGTGTGTGAGAGAGAAACCCGTGATGGGGCGCGCAAAGCCGAAAACTCGGACGAGATCGAAATTTGCTTCGCCTGAAGGGCATTTCCCAATTAGTACGGACCTAGAAGCGTCGCTGCTTACGAGACGGACACTATCTGTATTATGGCGCAAGTGAATGAACCTAATTACTGCTAAATAATTTATTTAGGTAACTTACTTTACATAATAGTTCTGCGGAAGTCCGTAAGGGGAAGAGAAGTAATTGGTAGAGGGAAAGACAGACATCCCCCATCGTAGCAATTGCCACAAAGGAAACCCATACAGGTTCCTCGAAAGAAAAGCCTCGCAGTTGAAGAAGAATTTATCCTGGTCCGCGACTGGAACCCGGCTCCACCGCCTTTCCGGGGCTACTTCATTTTTCTTCCATGAACCCCTCCCATACCTGTTTTAATAAGTGCTCTTTTATTTTGACGTTCGAAGGGCTTTGTAAAATCGAATGGGGCACTCTTTTTCATTGGGTGGAGGTGGGCGAAAAAAATATGCCGCGGATGTCATTTTTCTTTTTGTGACTATTGGGCATTCCTCGATGCGGGGGAGCCGAGAAATGAGCGGGACCCGAGACGTGGAACTCAAAAATGAGCGGCGCAGCCGACTGCAGCATTTGCGCGTGAATTACCGGAACGTCACATCGGGCGAGAGCTCTCGCCCGGCCAACGCAGTCGTACCTGACAGTCACTTTGTGTGCACGCCGTCCAGGGATTCTTCTGCACGTGACCAACCGCCAAGGGATACCGAAACGGGCGGAGACAAGTGTCTGTACGTGTCGAGGTCGATTCACGCGCTGCTCTGCCCATCAGTCATGATTAATTTTGTTCCCAGCGTGCTTTCGTTACCATGTCTGGTCGCTTTACTCTGGTGCCATCCAAAACTAACGGAAAACGAAGGCACCGACTACAGGTGACTCCAGAGCAATACCTTTACCAACAGAAGCTTACTGCATCATTTCCACCCGACGCTATACAGCTACACCTGTCCACACTGCAACGTGCCAGACACCCTGGCGCACCTCCTACTGCAATGCAAGGACACCCGAACAAGCATCACAGCGACACAACTAGTAGCAGCAGGCGCAGACCCAAACCTCCTGGATGAAACGTGGCAGGCTGCGATCTCCAAGCCGGACCTGCTGATATATATATATATATATATATATATATATATATATATATGTGTGTGTGTGTGTGTGTGTGTACAGTTAAGGTGTTTATTTGATCGGACTAGGAGCAGCGCAACGGCTACAGTCTAGGCAGAGCACGGACTCCGAGCGCGAGCGGCATTCATGACCAAAAGCGCTGAAGAGGACGACCAACTGGAAAGTTCTGGAGGTGACGACCCACTATATCGTTCCAATCGTTCTCTACATTTACCCCTGGGAACGAAAAGGGAGTAGCCTTGCAACCTAACAGCTTGCCACTATGAGTGGGTCATAGTAGGTCTTGAGGCTGTCGACGTTGATAATGTCTCGTCCACGACGGCGCATGTCCGATGACGGTTCAACTGACTCGATCACGTAGTTGACTGGAGATGTGCGTTTGACGACACGGTAGGGGCCTTCATACTTGGGTAGTAGTTTCGACGAGAGGCCAGGTGCAGTGGAAGGCAGCGAGAGCCATGCAAGCGCTCCGGGCAGGAACGCGGGCGCAGAAATGGTGTCACCCCTAACGCTCTTCTGGCGTCCTTGGTCATTTGAACTAAAACCACGTGCGAGATCGCAACTCTTCGGCATGTCTGGCTGCGGCAGAAATAGGAACACACTCAAATGCATCCGGCTTGCACGGAATGATTGTGTTGATTGTGTGCGACGGGTGCCGGCCGTACAATAAGAAAAAGGATGAAAAACTAGTGGTGCTCTGAGTGGCGGTATTGCAGGCGGAGATTGCGAAGGGCTGAATGGCATCCCAATTTGTGCGGTCGAAGGCTACGTATATTGCGAGCATGTCGGCGAGCGTACGGTAAAAGCATTCTGTGAGGTCATTGGTCTGCGGATGGTAAGCAGTAGTTGTGCGGTGGACAACGTGGCACTCTTTGAGGATGGCTCCGACGACTTCTGACAAGAAGAGACGTCCGCCATCGCTGAGCAGCTCCTGTGGTTGACTATGACGCAGTATGAATCGGCGAAGCAGGAAAGAGGCAACATCGCGCGCTGTAGCCGCTGGGAGGGCGGCAGTTTCCGCGTATCGCGTGTGGTGGTCAGCAGTCACGATGACCCAGCGGTTACGAGCAGACAAGTGGCCCAAACAAATCAATGCCGACGCGCCCTAACGGCCGGGTAGGGCAAGGTAACGGTTGCATGCCGGCTGGCGAGAGGCGCGGTGAAGATTTCAGGCCCTGACACACGGGGCACGAGCGAACAAATTTCTGAACGTAGCTGTACATCCTGCGCCTGTAGTACCACTGTCGAATGTGCTGGTAAGTTTTGATTATTCCCGAGTGTGCACACTGTGGATCAGAGTGGAATGACGCGCCTATTTCAGAACGCAGACTGGGGGATAATACTAGCAACCACTGGCGGCCATCGGCAGTGTAACTGCGTCGTTGGAGTAGGTCGCCGCGAATGGCGAAATGGCGGACTTGAGGACGCAACGTGCGAGTGGCTGGTTGTGCCGATGGATCCAACAGCAAGTCTATCAGCGAGGACATCCAGTTGCCCTTGCGCTGTTGTGAACCGATGGTGCGAAGGTTGATGGAAGAAACGGCAAGCCGGGATACAGAGCAGCGGGCATTGTCGTCGGGCAAGGAAGAGCGCACGCATGAGGGCGTCCGCGTCAAAGTGCTGGCGGCCGCTACAGTAAAGCGCGCGAATATCGTACTCCTGTAGGCGAAATGCCCAACGGGCAAGGTGGTCCAAGGGGTTCTTCAGTGACGATAACCAACAAAGTGCGTGGTGGTTCGTGACGACGTCAAATGGGCGGCCATACAGATACGGCCGGAACTTGGAGCCCAGATGATCGCCAAACATTCTTTTGCCGTCACGGTATAGTTACTCTCGGCTTTCGTAAGTGTGCGATTTGCATAAGCTGCAGCGTATTCCGAAAACCCGTGTTTGCGCTTCGCAAGGACTGCGCCGAGGCCAACACCGCTGGCATCATTGCGCACCTCTGTAGGGGC
This sequence comes from Dermacentor andersoni, assembly GCF_023375885.2. Lineage (NCBI taxonomy): Eukaryota > Metazoa > Arthropoda > Arachnida > Ixodida > Ixodidae > Dermacentor > Dermacentor andersoni. Next base: position 298,620,680 of record NC_092814.1, read on the forward strand.
CGTCGGGTCGTAGTGACGCAAAATTGGAGGTGACGTCAGCAAACGGCGCAGCATTGCGAACGCCTCGTCACACTCTGACGACCACGAAGTGAGGGGCCCGCTACTTCCAGGGAGCTTCCTCAGGGGCGATATGATGGTGGCGAAGTTTCGAATGAAGTGTCTAAAGTAGGAACATAGACCTACAAAATTGAGCAGGTCTTTAACGTATGTAGGTTTAGAGAACTCGGCAACGCTTACTATTTTATCGTGTAAAAGCCACATCTTTTCTTAACCTGTCGAGGAGGCTGGTTTATGTACGTTGTATGCCACACCGCACCTGACATTTCATGCTTTCTGATACTCTATTTCACTTGCGCGAAAACAAAAAGTATACAAAAAAGTTGGTTTTGCTCGGAAGGCAAAACCGGCAAAACCGACTATCGACTGCGATAGCAAATAAACAGCTATACAAAGTAAGAATAGTAGTTTGTCGACCGTATAAACTTGCAAACATTCGCTTACTAACTAAATTAAGAAGCATGATGTCAGAAGCGCACAAGCAAACATGATCACATCTCAATCGACGACCGGTGAAATTCACTGTCAGAACGCTGGAGTCAGGAAGCGTGGCAGCAGGAGCGAGCGAATTGACATTCGTGCTACCTCTCGCTGCAACGCGAACGAAGTGGCGAGATGTCGGCGCACACAAAGCTGTCGCACCCCGGTGCGTCTAGACGCCTATACGTCTAGTGCACCGCCTATAGAGGCGCCACTGATGGTCACCCAGCGGGCGCTTCCAACAGTACGCGCAGGAGCAGTAGCAGACCACAACACTTTGCAGCAGGGATGGGTGAAGTTCGCGACTGCGATTTCTGCTTTGTTCGGATCCAGACTGCTTCTGCGGTGACAGCTGTAGGGAGGACGCTGACCTCTGTGGGAGCGGGTATGAACACGATGTTACCGGTGTTTTGGGCAACATGGTCTACATACGTGCCAGGCGCGTCCCGCAGACAAACGGCATGAACCCCATTTACATGAAGTGGAGCTCATGTTAACTAGCTGATAAATTTTGTTGAATAATGCGATGTCTCGACCATGCTTTTTCTTTAATTCTACCCTTGCCGTAATGATGCTTCTGTACCTCAATAATAAACACCCGTCGTTAGCCTTTCAGTTCCTTTCAGGCAGAACGCCGAGTCTTCCAGCTCTACTTATTTTGTGGATTTCTTGGACTTTGCCAGTGAACTGCTGTTTCCTCCTTAACTGCGATGTAAATGGAGTCTCACGCGCGTCCGCCGGACTCGGCAGTGCCCGCGGCGGCTACCTCCAGGAAGCGCAACGGCACCGAGAGCGATACTGACAGCAACGACACCATGCAGTACTATGTCAGCAGTGAAGATTCTTGTGACGACACCTTCGAGCTGGTGCGGAGTCGTAAACCAAAGCGAAGGTTTCTCAGCACATCCTCGAATTCGACTGAGTCCACCGTGACGGGATGAAAGTCCGCCCTCATATTCCGCTGGGCAAACAAGTCAGTATTGGTGTAATTTACGATGTTCACGAGACCATTGTCGATTCCAATCTGTCGATCTTAATCAAGCCAGCTACAGAAAACACCATCATCACAAACGCGTTTCGTCTCGGCACGTCACGGTGTGTCAAAATCATATTTAAAGACGAATCCCTACCATCGCATGTAAAAGTGGGCCACTTCCGACACGCAGTTCGCCCCTTCATACCAAAACCGCCGCAGTGCTGGAAGTGCATGAAGTTTGGGCATGTGAGTAGTGTGTGCAAGAACACTACCGTCTGTTCTCGCTGCACTGGGCTCCACATCACTAACACGTGCGAGGCCAGTGTGCTGAAGTGCACAAACTGCAGCGGCCCTCACTATGCATCCTCGAAGGAATGCCCTTTAATTCGCAAGGAAATGACAATATTGAAGAAAATGGTTAGAGACAACTCGTCTCACCGAGAAGCAGCAACATCTATTAGGCGGCGACGATCGCGTCGCCGACGTCGATCACGAACCTCCAAAGCCTCTGCAGAGCGCCAGCCACGTACATTACCACCCACTCTTCCGCCCGGGCCAAACGCAGTCAGCTCAAAGGACAAAGGTGCAACGAACAGCCCAGCCCGGCTGCTGACGCTTGGCCTACACTCCCAAGGCTACATGCTCCTACTGAGCGAAATCAGACTTCTACAGCAAGGGACACTTCGACTGTTCCTGATAAACTGATGGATCAAGATCAACAAATTGTTGTCATGATCAGCTCTCTGGTGAGTGCTATTCGTGTTCTTCTGGACAAGCTACAGACACCAACAGCTCGAAGTGCGTTGCAAGTGCTGGATGCCATCAATCCGGTTCTAGCGAGCCTTTAGAAGTCCAGTGCTTGAGAACTTCTACAGCAGAACCCTGGCTCATCGACAGCAACAGCGATCGTTCCGGGATGATGTCAGAAGTGCCTCCTTATTCCAATAGAATGCGAGAGGCCTGAGGTCACGTATTTCAGATTTTCGACAGTTCGTGTTTGAATATCACTTTACTATACTGGTGATCTGTGAACCGAACTTCTCAGCCTCCATAAGACTACCAGGATATGAACCTTTTGTTTCAACCACGTGTGTCCGTAGTAGTAAGGTTCTAATTTACATTTGCAAGGACCTAACGTATTTTTCGCAACCCGTAGCGCCACACGACGGTAACCAATACGTCTGTGTTAGTCTGAAAAAGAAGAGGCTGTCTTTTACTATTATTGGCGTCTACCTATCCCCAACAGGTCAATTTGACAGCAAAATACTGGAAGATATTATGGCTGCTACTCCCGGTCCTTGGATAATAACAGGGGACTTCAGCGCTCACCACCATATATGTGGAAGCTCAAGGATAAATTCGAGGGGCAGGTCACTAAAATCTTTTGCATCAGGCCACAACCCGTGTCTTCTAAATGACTGAAGTCCGACATTTCTGAGAGGAACAACGTACAGCAGCTGCCTTGACTTGGTGTCACGTTGCCTGACTTTGAGCGTGTAGTGGTTCACTGATATTGAAACTGGACTAGAATCGATGGACTAGACGCCGCATTACCGGTTGTGTCTCGCGAAATCGACTGGTCAGCCTTTCAAGATCGTGTGGAAGACACATGCAAGACACATATCGCACGCAGATTAGAAGACATAATTGCAGACGCAATGCAAGATTGTACACGCTGCTTCACACATACGTCAAAGTGTACAGAGAATGACATTGAATTGGAAAGGCTTCGTACAATACGTCGCCGTGCTGAAAGGAGGTACAGGCGCACAAAGTCATTTCTTGACCTCATAGAAGCTTGGCGCATGCAAAAGAAGATCAAACGCCGAATGGATAAGCTAGCGGATCAAAGATGGAAATGCTTTTGCGAGTCACTAGACGCCCGCAAGCCATTGTCCCGTGTGTGGCGTACCCTACGGGGTCTTTGCTCAAGACCCCAGCAACGACACCCTATTAACGCCCTTGCTCTCTATCAAAACCACCGTGAGATAGACGCTGCAGAGGAATTTTGCGCAAAAATCTCCGGTGGCACAGTTTTAGTCCTTGACATGGCTTTAAGTGACTTCCTCGGTCCACGAGATACAAGTATGGAGGCTCCATTCTCTATGGAAGAGTTAGAAGCTGCTATGGCACTCTGTAGGTGTTCGTCTTCACCAGGGCCCGATGGCATAACATATACTGCTTTGCGCCACCTAGGCCGAGAAGCACGAAGAGAACTCCTCAGCCTTTTTAATAGTTCATGGCAAGATGGTGTCGTCCTACAGGAATGGAAACGCAGCCGCCTGCTACCGCTACTAAAAACAGGAAAGTCTCCGCTCGAACTGGCATCGTATCGGCCTATAGAACTTTCCAGCTGCGTCGGGAAGCTCATGGAAGGCATGTTCCTCATGCATCTCGAATGGTACCTAGCACACAACAAAATTTACCCTGATCCTATGGCGGGATTTCGACGAGGCCGTTCATCGATTGGCAGTGTCATCGATCTAGTGTCATCAGTAGAACAGCAAAAATCTTAGAAACGATTATCAGTAGCGCACTTTCTGGACGTGAAAGGCGCTTACAACAACGTTTTCCATCAAGCCATTCTAGACGCACTTTTGACAATTGAACTAGGAGGGCGAGTATATAGATGGATCAGAAACTACTTGACACAAAGGTCCTTGCTCTACGTACGGAAGATGGTCCGACTACCGACCACTACATATGTCGAGGAGTTCCCCAAGGTGGCGTTCTAAGCCATATTCTTTTCAACCTCGCGCTTCTTGGGCTGGCCGAATCCCTACCAAAAACAGTGAGTGTCTGAATCTACGCCGACGACATTGGCATCTGGCCATCAGCGGTCACTCGCCTGCAGGTTCGCGCAAGGCTACAGAAAGCAGCAACACCGGCATCTCACTATCTTCACACACTAGGCCTTACCATCTCAACAGGAAAATGTACGTTAGTCGCTTTTACACGAAAAGCGATGTCTCGTTATCCAGTATGCATCAATGGCCAGCCTATCTCCTACAAGAGAAACCAATCATCGGTTTTTGGGTGTCATTGTGGACCGGGACCTCTCTTGGAGCCCTCACGTTGCCCACCTGAAGAAGAAGCTTACATCTATTGTTCATGTCTTCAAGTTCATCGCCGGGAAAACATGGGGATCGTCAGTGGGCTCCATGCTACAGTTTTATCGAGCACTTTTTATCGGATTGTTGCGTTATAGTTTTCCCGTGCTTGCTAAAACATGCAAGTCAAATCTTCGAGAACTTCAGAGAGTGCAAGCACAGGCACTAAGTGTTTGCCTAGGCCTTCCGCGGAGCGCCTCAACAGCAGGAACCATTATAATGGCTCAAGACCATCCAATCACGACTTACATTAGCACCGACACGCTTAGGGCCCATGTTGGTCATGTTTCACGCATGCAATCAAGCTCTCTTGCCTGTCTGCCAGAACGACGACCACAGGCGTCCTTCTCCGACGAGGTCAGCATCCATCGTGCCTGTCTACCATCGGGCTTCACACCCTCAGCACGTTCAACCTCAGCTTTGTGGTGTTTAAAACAACCTCAAGTGCGTCTTACGGTTCCAGGGATAAAAAAGAAGACCGACCTGCCTACCTTGGCCCTGAAGCAAGCAGCTCTGGATTGTTTGAACACTTTCTACGTTGACCGAGTCCACATATATACGGATGGCTCTTCCACTCTGACCAGCTCCACCGGCGCAGTGGTTATACCATCACGATGAATTAGCATCCGATACAAGATTTCTCACTTGATAACATCGACCGGGTCGGAGCTTGCTCACCAACCAACCCGCTAATCGGTGGGCAATATTCTGCGATTGGAAGGCGGCCTTACAATGTCTTCTGTCATCTCTTCGTCGCGGGCCCTGTGAACGGTGTGGCCATTGCGGTATCTCCGGCAACGACCTCGCTGATGAAGCTGCTAGGAAAGCACACGAAGGAGCAACCCTTGTTTCTGTAGCTTTACCGCGGACCGACGCAGCCGAAAACCTAAGCAAGCTAGCACACCGTATGACATTAGAGAAGCGGCCCACACCTGAATTCACCCAAGATCGATTGCATTCCCTCGACCCCTCTATGCAACTGCGGCTGTTACCAGGGCTTCCGCGAAGTGAGGAAACAATGCTGTGCCGCTTACGCTTGGGCGGCGCATTCACCAATGCATATACGTTTTTGATTGGAATGGCTGATAGCGCCGACTGCAATGCCTGCGGTGTCGAGGAAACTATAGAACATCTACTGTGCTAATGACCATCTTTTTACAACGAAAGACGTGACCTCTGCACAACTCTCAATCAGCTAGATAGAACACCGTTCACCTTAAACAAGATCTTGGCACCATGGCCTCGCATATCGCAGCTACAAAAGGCCACAAAAGCGCTGCTGCGATATTTGAAAAGCTACTGGATTGAGTCAGCGTCTGTGATCCGGACTGAGTGACCGAACGATATCCCCAGTAGACTTTCTCTTCTTCCTTTAATCTTTCCGTCCCCTTTTCCCTTTCCCCAGTGTAGGGCAGCCAACCGGGCTCAGTCCTGGTTAACCTCCCTACCTTTCCTTTATCATTTGCTCTCTCTCCCTTATCAGACAAATCCGTACGGTGCGATGTCTTTATATGCCCTTGTGATTTTTCTGCCGATAAATGCGTGTGACATCGCCGAATAAGTGCAGTCGAAGTAGCCTCAAGAAGAGTAATTGCGATTTTATTGATGGAAACGCGTACACTAGTCAACGAAGTCACCAAACGCATGGGTTAATAAATGCGCGTGTTAGCGCTGTACCGCCCATGCAATTCTGCTGCATACGCCGATGAACTGCCGTTCCCGCTGCATTTTTTTGTAATTTTAGATTCCCCAAGGGAGCTGCTTGGAAACGTACAAAGCTAAAGTCTGACTAACTTTTCAGTGCCTTTTTTTAAATGTTACTATAGAGAGAGGCGCCACATGATATATTTACAGGAAGAGCAGCGCCAGTCAAAGTAGATGAGCGCTGGCGGCAATGCAGGGTTTAGGTCTCTGCGGCGTAAGCATCATAAGAAAGAATTCAGCTGAGTACAAAATTCACATGCAAGAAGGGGCCTACGTTGTGAAACAAACAAAGCACTCGGCGTGTTAAGTCTGCTCAGAAAGCACCGAGGTGTGATGACTTCCCGAACGTGACGCGAACTTTTCAGCAAAAAATGGAAAAAATACCATATGCAGCAACTATTAGCAATTCATGGCCTGAACTACCTATTTTCTAAACCCATTTCACAAAAAAACGAGAATATCTAAGGTGCCCTCGGGCGAAAAGAATAAATCTGTTAAAGGAGCACTTGCTTGGTATCATTCCGATAAGCCACAGCGTGATTTATACCCTTTACAAACGACACAGGGTGGAAACCTCGCAGCTAAAAAAATCTGCAAGAGTTATGCATGAAACAACTAGCAACAGTTAAACATGCGCGAAGCCACGCATAAAATAGATGTAAAAATGTGAAGTGCGCGTCAGATGGTGCGAGGATTTACCGGGCCACATAAAACCAACAATTTCAGTTCTTGCAAACTTCGGTAGCTTCAATATACAACAGAATGCGCTCTTGATTTGATTGATTGGTTGATTTTTGATGTTTTATGGCGCAAGGGCCAAGTATGGCCAAAGAGCGCCATGTCCGTGGTAATAAGTTCGCAGTGTAATTATGAGTTCTATTAAGATGGTGTGACGTGGCTGTAAAGGGGCCTTAAAAATCGTCGCTCTAAAGTGCGTAAAATCTGTATAATAAGATTATGGCGATGAGGTATGACGTGTACTATGAACATTAAGATGCATTTAAAAAGAATGATACGACAGGTAAAAATATATCAAGTTATAAGATATGCTAGAGCACTACTGCCTCCTTAGAGCCCTTGGAACACAAAGGCCTGGAGGCATGTGCTATGCAAAACAATTATCGCAGCGGCATCCTCTGGAGCGAGGATGCTCTACGAATTTAATGGGCTTATAACGTGCAGAACGACATCATTTAAGAAGTTGAGGACTGCCTTGGTGTTAAAAAGCGGTTCCTTACCAAGAAACATAGCCGGGTGTAGAGGGATGTAATAACGGTATGCAAGTGGAAAATGTTTCTTTCAGATTCGGCTTTCCGACACTCCATAAGGACGTGGAGAACGGTCAGCCTCTCACCACATCGACCACAGGTTGGTCGGTTCATTTTCAGTAAGCAGAAAATTGTGGGTACCAAATGTGTGCCCTATTCTGAGGCGACAAAATAAGACACCTGTTCGCCGAGGTTTTGTTGAGGAGGGCCAAAAACCTAACTGTGGCTTTATAACGTGCAGTTTATTATTTGTTTCTGCATTCCACATGCGCTGCCAGTGTTGTCGCAGTTTCCTTCTTAAGAAAGGCCTCAGATCTGTGACAGGGACAGCAGCCGTAGGAAAAGTGGTTAGTGATGTGAGTGATGTGGCCATTTTGTCAGCTAGCACATTACCCTCGATGCCCCTATGGCCAGGCACCCAGCATATTACTACGTGTCTATGTGATAGATAAATATTGCATAAGAGCGAGTAAAGTTCAATGAAAACAGGATTTGTATGCTTTTGTAAGCAAATTAACGCTTTTACAAGACTTAACGAGTCTGTAAATACTATTGCTCTGTCGAGTTTTAATTTATGTGTTTTACTGCAGACAGTACTGCATAGGCTTCTGCAGTGAAGATACTTGTTAAAGCATTCAATACGTCAGATTCAGAAAATGAGGGACCAACTGCAGGAAAAGATACGCCAGAATGTGATTTTGACGCGTCTGTGAAGAATTCGCTGCAGGAGTACTTCCATTGAAGTTCCCAGAAATGCACAGCGATTTCGAGGTCAGGTGCGTGCTTTGTGACCTCTACAAAGGATATGTCACTGTCTATCACCTGCCGCTCCCAGGGTGGTAATAGCTTAGCTGGAAGCATTAGGCGATATTTGAGAACTGGGACATCCATTTCCGTCCTAAGTTCTCTTGCACGCAGTAAGAAAGGAAGTCTCATAGAGGGTCTATTCCGAAAAAGTGTTTCACACGTCAAGTCGTTAACGGGTGTGAAACACGGATGTTCCTTATTAGAGCAAACCTTGAGAAAATACGTTAAGCTGATGTATGTTCTCTGAAAATGGAGTAACCACTCATCTGACTCGACGTATACACTTTCGACAGGGCTTGTTCTAAATGCGCCAGTGGCCAGACGGATACCCAGATGATGAACGGGGTCTAACATCTTAAGCGCGCTCGGTGCGGCAGAGTGATACACTACGGCACCATAATCTAACCGTGATCTAACTAGGCTCCTGTAAATATTCAATAAACACTGTCTGTCGCTACCCCCGTTGTGTGGGATAGGATTTTAAGTAAGTTCATTGTTCTAAGACATTTTTCTTCAAGATATTTTATGTGAGGAATGAAAGTAAGCCTGGAGTCAAGTATAACACCAAGAAATGTGTCCTCTTTGTTTACAGGAATTTGTTGTCCGCCCAGTTCTACGCAAGGATCTGGGACCAGGCTTCTCTTTCTTGTGAAGCGAACACAAGAACTTTTCTAGGGGTTGACTTTAAATCCATTTTGGTCTGCCCATTTGGACACCTTGTTTAAGCCCTGCTGTACCTGTATTTCGCATACTGTGAGGTTGCAAGATTTAAAGCCTATTTGTATATCGTCTACGTATACGGAATAAAAAATGGCCGGTGGTAGTGAAGCACGTAGTGTGTTCATCTTAACGATAAAGAGAGTGCAGCTGAGCAAGCCTCCCTGGCGTACACCAATTTCCTGCGTAAAAGGACGTGACAGTGCATTGCCAACCTTTACACGGAAGGCACGACTGGACAAATAGCTTTCAATTATTTTCAACATATTTCCACAGATGCCCATTCCCGATAAGTCTCGCAAGATCCCGTAACGCCATGTTGTATCATATGCCCTCTCCCTATCGAGGAATATCGAGAGGAAATACTGTTTGTGTACAAAGGCATCGCGGATATATTCTTCAATGCGCACAAGATGATCGGTTGTCCACCGCCCTTGTCTAAAGCCACACTGATAGGGATCGAGCATATTGTTCAGTTCAAGGAAATGTATGAGTCTGTGATTAATCATTTTTTTCAAAAAGCTTACACGGACAATTTATAGGAGCTATCGGACGATAACTTGCTGCCAAGGAAGGGTCTTTTCCCTGCTTCAGAGCAGGTACCACAATCGCTTCTTTCAATGTAGATGGGAGGTATCCCGCAGCCGAAATAGTGTTGAAAAGTGTGAGTAGCGTAACTTGCGTGTCAGTATGTAAGTTTCTGATCATGTCATACATGACTCTGTCAGGTCTCGGTGCAGTGCTTTTGCATGTGTTCGAGCCAGCTCTCAACTCGGCAATACTGAAAGGCCGGTTATAGGGTTCATTCTGTCTGAATTTTCGTATTATTGGCTTACATTCTTCTATTTGTTTATATTTGAGAAACCATTGAGAATAATGGGTTGAGCTCGACACGCTCTGAAAGTGCTGCCCAAGTGCGTCTGCCTGATCTTGTAGGGTATCGCCTTGTGTGTTTACCAAAAAGAGTGAATATGCTTGTCGCCCTCTTATCCTATTAACCCTGTTCCAGCCTTTGGCCTCATCTGTGTACCAGTTGATGCCAGATAAAAACTTCTGCCAACTCTCTCTTCTGGCCTGTCGGCGCGTTCTCCTGCCTTGGAACTTTCTTAAAGTTAACAAGATTCTCCGCAGTGGGAGAGGCGCGTAGCAACCCCCACGCTTTGTTCTGTTTTTTACGAGCGATCCTACATTCGTCGTTCCACCACAAGACACACCGTTTGCACGCCAAGCCATTTACTTCTGATATGCATTTAGATGCGGCATCTATTATGAAGGCTGTCAAATAATCCACTGCAGCATCAATTCCTAACGAAGACATGTCAGCCCATGAGATAATAGTAAGTTCGAAATTTTTCCCAATCAGCTGTCTCAATCTTCCACCTAGGAGCCTGTGGTGGATATTCCTTTTCTTTAGGTGATCTTAGGAGTATGGGCAAGTGGTCGCTACCGTAAGGATTGTTGGTAACCACCTATTCGAGTTCAGGCAGTATAGACGGGGAAACTAGGCTAAGATCAATTGAAGAAAAGGTTCTGTTTGCAAGACAGTAATGTGTGGGTTCCTTCTTATTCAGCAGACACGCACCGGACGAAAAAAGGAACTGTTCCACGAGACTACCTCGCGCATCGATACTAGAGTCTCCCGCAGGCTGCTGTGTACATTAAAATTGCCAAGACCAACATAAGGTTCTGGCAATTCATCTATAAAGGACTGAAATTCATGTTTGTTTAATTTGTAATGTGGGGGTATGTAAAGCGAGCAAATAGTTATAAGTTTGTTTAGCAGAACAACTCGAACCGCCACTGCTTCAAGGGCCATTCGTAGCTGTAAACGTTGATACGCTATGCTTTTTTTGAATTACAATGGCAACACCGCCCGATGATGCGATAGCATCATCGCGATCTTTGCGAAAAGTAACATACTGTCGAAGAAAGTTTGTGTGTTTTAGTTTTAAGTGTGTTTCCTGTAAACACAGCACTTTTGGATTGTGTTCGTGGATGAGTTCTTGTACATCATCAAGGTTTCTCAGAAGACGTTTGACGTTCCATTGAATGATTTGTGTATCCATATTTAAAGTAAATTGGTGCTGTGTATACAGAAACAGAAGTGATGAATTAAATTACAGAACACTTTCGAGGCCCTGTAACCGGGGTTTCGCCTTTTCTGATGCGTTCGAGGGAGCCTCGCCGCTCCTTAGGCGCTTGGTGCGCCGTGAGGATAGGTGTTGTATCCACTGCCTCTTGTGAGGCGCCGGACACGCGCTCTTGCAAGCGAGAAGTTTTTCGGGAGAGTCTCACCTCGGAAGGCAAGACCCCTGCGCCCACCAGCCCGGAGGTCGATGGGGCTCCCTGTGGGATTTGGCTGCGCTGGCTGTTGCCAGCACTGGAAGGGGCCGGGGAGGCTGGGGCAGCCTTAGCCTCGCCTACCTCCGGGGCCGCTATCGGTCCTGCGGGATCGCTGCTTGTAGCGCAGGTTGCCGCAGATAACTCTTCTGGGGCCGGCAACCGAAGGGTAGCCTGGCCTGTTTGCTGGTTGGATGGAGTAGGCTTACCTACTTCTACCCTGGGGGCAGGAGCCAAAGGTACCTGCGCGCTGTACGCGGGCTGGGCACTTGGCAATGGCCGCTGCGGCGCTGCCCCCCGACGCGCCGCCTCAGCATAAGGTGTGCTGTGGAAAGGTGAGCACCTCTTACGGGCTTCCTTAAAAGAAATGTTTTCGTTGACTTTGAGGGGGATTATTTCTTTTTCTTTCTTCCGGTTCGGACAGGAGCGTGAGTAGGCTGGATGGTCACCACTGCAGTTCCCACAGTTGGGTGTGCCACTGCAATTGTCGGAGGGGTGGCCCTGGACTCCACACTTTGCACAAGTTATTTGACCACGGCAGCTCTGCGAGTCATGGCCGAACCTCTGACATTTGAAACACCGTCTAGGGTGACATTTAACCTGATGTATCCTGTTTCGATGGTTTCTGGCAGTACGCTGGATGCAAATGTTAGGACAAGATGCTTAGTGGGGATTTCCTTGTTGTCTCGTCTAAGTATAATACGTTTTACATTAGTGACATTTTGTTCTTTCCACCCTTCCAGGAGTTCAGCTTCTGTAAAATCTTGGAGGTCTGCCTCTGACATGACTCCCCGTGAGCTATTCATTATTCGGTGTTGTGTAATAGAAATTGGTATGTTACCGAATGTCACAAGACTGCCAAGCTTCTATTACTGATGTTTCTGAGGGATCTCAAGAAGAAGGTCCCCGCTAGCCATTTTCGTTACTTTATAACCTGACCCTATGGCTTCGGTTAACGATTTTGCAACTATGAAAGGGGAAATGAATCTGTCCTGGTTTTCGGAGTTCTCGCTGTGCACAAGATGGTATTTCGGATAGGTCTCTCTTGTTCTGTTGAAGCATGTGGTTAGGTCATTGGTGCGTCCCCTCTTTTGAGGGTGACGATCAAGTATGCGGGGAAGTGTGGGTGTTCCCAGAGTACTTTCTTTTGTTTTCGGCGGCAATGGCGGCCACCCGCCACGGAGCCCAACTAGGGGACGCTGCAGCACTTAACGGGTAAGGCTGCAGGCGCCAACTGTACATTGTCACTATAACCTAATATATTATACCCAAGGGAGGGCGCATACACAAGGTTAACCCTAGCCGCATAGGAAAATTAGGAAGTGACGGAAGAGAAGAGATGAAAGCACAGTAAAAGAAAGAAGATAGGAAAGAGAAAGGTTGCAGAGGTGGACAGGAAAAGGCGACTGCCGATTTCCCCCGGGTGGGTCAGGCCGGGGGTGCCGTCTACGTGAAACAGAGGCCAAAGAGGTGTGTTGCCTCCGCCGGTGTGCCTTAACGGTCCGAACACCCGGGATTGGCTCAACCCCCAGGATCCCCCTTTCCCAGGACACGGCTAAGCCGCGCACGGATACACGCGGGAGGATCCGACCCTCATGTGCTCGGGTCCATGGTGTCGCAACACACCAAACGCCTGCTGACGCAGACGCCCCTGCGGGGAATGCGCTCTTGAAGTCGTGCTGCGTAGCTATCGCAACGCGGTAAAGAAGCGGAAAACAGTATAAGCGGCAAACGGCATTGAGAACTTTTTAGCGAAATGCCTTTACACCGCATGCTGCCCTGCAGACGAACTTCGTCGCTAACTCGTCTAAATATGATCGAGTGGAAAAAACACCGACACGACAAAGGAAAGGATGAGAACAAGAAATTTCCCGCCGAACGGCGGCGAACCATTGCTACCGTTGCTCCCGCTGACGAGGCTTTGCGGGGAACCATTAGACCGTATCGCCGGCATGTTTTCGCAGCTATTTGAGCCCCCCATCGTGCAACAATTCTTCTTCGACAATCCTTGAAGCTTTGGCCGCCCCACACATGCGAATGGTGCTGCTTATTTTGCTCTGAAAACGTGAATAAGACAGAGAAGCACGATCAATGACACAACAAACTACGGCGCGCGGCTGGCTCCTCACCCGTGTGTTCTGCGTAAGGCCGCAACCAGTGGCGCGTCCCTCGGGGAGCACTACGCGTATGCTCTATCCCCATCGCAGATCGCTTTCAAAATGGCGGCTGCGCGGCTGCGCGCAGCCGCCGGAGTAAAACGCCCCCCTCCCTGCCTCCACTCGAAGGAAGACGGCGCACTTCCTCCCCGCTTCCCTCCCTTGCCCGCGCAAGATTGAGTCTCCATCGTCGCCTCAACATCGGACGCTTTCACTCGCACATACAGCACACGGCGCGTGGGGATGATCTCATCGCCATCGGACTTTATACGGAAGATCACGGTGACTACGATGACGAAGGCAGAAATGCTCCTGAAGTGTTCAAGTATCACAATAATATATATACGTTATAGCAGGCACGTACCCAGGATTCTTTTTCGGGGGTGGGAGGGGGGCAACCCAAGGTAACTTTTCTATGCAAACGAGTGGCCTTACTAGTACAAATATGAATAACGCATCACCATTCGCCATAAAGACACGTAAACCCACAAAAGTGAAATGGAATAAGGTGTATCTCACATGTAGGCCTGTCAGATACACCTCCCCTTTACTTGGCAAAGAAGGAACCACATCAAATGGACTCGCGCAGGAAGAACACTGCCAAGAACAAGTAAACAAGCGAAAGTGTAAAATAAAGATTTCTATAGTAGAATACAAGTTAAAAAGAAAGAAACGGCAGTTAGCAACTGAGGCACACGGACCACGCGGGGTTGTGTTACTCCGCCAGGCAATCAAAGAAGCAAACAAAATCTTCGTCATGCGGCCTTTTCAAAATGGCGTCGTAATTGATAGCTCCGGAACGTCCCCTGTTTTTGAACAGCCTTTTCATCGGCGGAAGCGATGAGGTATGCAACAGACATGGACAAAGTGCATGAAGTCTCAGCATTTCACTCTTCAAAAATCTGCGGTACTGTTCATTTCACTGCTGAGCCCGTTTTACTCACGAAACTTCACGGCCAACTGAAGTGAAACTTGAGAATAAATAATTGCAGCGAAGCCAGCATTTAATTTCAGTTCAATAAAGAATTACGCTTTCGCCATTCCAATATCATAGGCGAGGGAAAACATATAAAATTACGCGCTCATAATTTTATTTCTGTGGTTAGCGCCTTATTTGGGTAACATGAACTTTGAAGTACGAATGATTTGGAGCCTCGCGGGTGAACAGTGGCTGGCAGTTATGAAGGCGTGGCTTCACTGCAGACTTAAGTTGTATACGACTATGGTAGCGTTTTTTTTTTTAATTCGCCCAGGAAGAATTATAGAGAAATATATATTTGCGAAACAATCACAGTTCTTTTGTATCCCTCTACCAAGTGTATCCTCTACCCTCTGTATCTCTCTACCAAGTGTCAAAACCGACCCGTATTGTTATTTGGGAAATTGCGTAACGATGCGTGGCCGTCGGTCCCGTACAACCGCGTAGAGCGCAGGACGCTGCGGTTCTAGACGTACTGCGCCATCCGCGGAAGGTTAGAAAGACACCCACATAAACACAGCAGAGAAGTGGCTACGTCAGGTGGCTCGACTGATAGCTGTAGAAGCTTCATTCAAAACACACTCAATCGCTCTTCACTTCCGGCGGCATTTTCTCTACTTCCTTGTTAAATGAAAAGATGTTGATCCATAAATATTTTCATAAACAACGGTTAAACTTGTTAATTTTCGCTTTTCCTTCCCTTTTGGCGGTTGTCTTGGCTCTCTCCCTTAGTAGATCGCTTAATTTCTCAACTCCTTGCGGCTCTTCTTTGCAGTTGCCAATCTGCCCGAAAAGTGCTGTACAATTAGGGAAAAACCAGACGAGGTAACGGGTGACAGTCACATTGCTTATGGGTTTAAGGGTTATTGCAGCGTTTTATGATGGACGCTGTTTCGCATTATTTTATTTTCCACCTTATCTAACCCAAATCGCGGGTATATGGTTCCGAGGATCTGGCAGCGTCGCGACGAGCCGTCACTCGAGGAAATAATGAAGCAAAAGGAAAGGTTAAACACAATTGGCGCTCTCTCCAGCCGCAACTCGTTCCAGGAGAATACAGAACAGCTGACTAAGAACCGGATCCCTTTCCTGGGCCCTGGGTCAGTCTAAACAAAGTATGTTGAACTAAACAAGCAACAGCGATGCGCCTGACCGTTGAATACATGGTGACAACTAAACGCGTCTCGAGTTAATCGCGCGGGCACGGAATTTATGAGAAAACTGGCCTTCACAAGCCAGGAGATGCCGATAACTACCGCCTTCCAAAAGGAGTGAAGAAGGCAACAAAATGTTGACCACTGAATAGCTGTCAAGTCAAAACATTGATTTGGCGGAGCTTTAGGAATATGTGAGGAGTGGTGGCGTGAGTGGGGAGGAGGGTGGGTGGGGTATGCCGCTTAATTTCGGGGGGAGGGGGGCCCGGGCCCGGCCATACCCCCCCCCCCCTTTTCCTGGGTACGTGCCTGCGTTATAGCAACTTATCGTGACACGAACCCGCTGTGCTTCTTCAATAGCTTTATGGCGTTTCGCTGCTGGCACGAGGCTGCGAGTTTGACCCCGACCACGGCGGACACTTTAAAATAGGGGCTGAATGCAAAAAGGTTCGGGTACGTGGGCCCATTAAAGAATCCCAGGTAGTCAGAATTAATCTGGAGGCCTCCATTATGACGCTCCTAACCAACTGTGCAGTTTCAGTACACTAAAAATCACAGTTTCAATAGTAACGTTATATAAAGATCGAATTCATAAAGCCAGTCGCAATCTAGAAAAAAATTGTGCAATTGCTCGCAGCGTGAGCTATCGTGCGGTGAGCCGTCGACGTTTCTCCATCGCGAACAAGGAACACTACCTATGTCTGAACGACAGCCCTGATAGTGCTGCCCGATAAACGAAGGTTTTTTGCTTGCAAGACCTGTTCGTGATAGGGAAGCACCTTGAATATTACGTAAATGGCTATCGATATTGACTTATATTCGTTCCGACAACCTGTTGTCAGCAGGATGCGTTGTTGGGTAAGTTGATTCATTGTATTTGAAAAGATTGGATGCGCTATGTAGACGATCACAAGGAAGTAGACGGGACAGGTGCCTGTCCCGTCTACTTCCTTGTGATCGTCTACTTAGCGCATCCAATCTTTCCAAAAACCTGTAGTCAGGTGAACCCACTCCTTGATAATTAGCTTTTGGTAGCAAAGACTTCGCTCACTTAAGTTAAATTTCCGCTGATAGATTAAAGCATGATAGTGCACCGCAACGATCGCAACGAAGAAGACGGGGCAAGCAGTGTTCCTGTCCTCCGCATTAATGGTCGAGCGACGCTGGGGCGGGTGTGTAACATTTTCGCTCGTGAGTGGTGCATTGGCATTGAGTACAATTATGGTCTTATTATGCATCACTACTATCAGACGCATTTTCTTACGAAGCTGTCCTATAACATGGTTGCATATAAAATATCAAGTGAGAGTTTGCCAGAAGCGTGACACGGCATACTGGGAAGGTGAGATGCGGGGTGCAGCGCGATCACTTGCCATCTCCAGCTAGGGTTATGCAACCGCTGCGTCGCTACCTTCACCTGGGTCCACATTCGCGATGAATAACTTTCGGTTTTGTCCCTCTCGGTGCGTATTCACAGGCTAAGCCATCGAAAGGACGCCTGTCGCTCCAGTAAAGCATCGGGCTGGTAATTTCGTACAGCTTAACCTCATGCGTCCACGAATGCGATCAACCAATGGTGCGTGCCCTGAGTACGCACACAGCCACAGGCGCACGCAATTCACGTTGCCGATAAGCGGCAGTGATCGTTCACATGTTTCTTTAGGTCTTCCAATTCACCGTATATACATATTCGGCTTTATAACTCCGGTGCCTCGATTTTGTAGCGGTGTCTTCCACTCCGATTCTTTGCCACTCTCATCATCCACCGTTCACGGCCGCTTGATTCCGTTGGTGACACTGGCTGGAGCGTCACTCTGACCACTGATGATCGAAGCCCAAAAGCGCCAAAAGGAATAGCATCGGAAGTGGCATCGCTACAAAATCGAGGCATGTGGGTCCCACAACTGCAAGCAAGTTGCAAGCAAGCGATTGCCGCGTCTGTGTTACGTTAAGTGTTGCGTTCACCGCAGGTAGACTCACGTCGCAGCGCCCACGGTTCCAGGTTGCGGACTCCTCGCATCATCTTGAGAAGACCTAGGCTGCATTCAGTCGACACGTCAGCTTCCAGGAGCTTGCGCATGAGCGTAGGCGGCGCTCGGTCCATGGTGTTGGCGATCCACTCCTTCAGCATCTGCACGTAGCTCGCCTCGGACCGCTTCGTCTCCGAAGAACTCGCACTAGCTTCGGCGCCTCCGAGGCAAAGCGTTGTCGCCCAGGCGCACAGTAAGACCGCCAGTACAAAGCGCGGTGCGGCTAGCGACGAATGCACACTTGCCGCCGAAAACATTTCTGCAACTTCCCTACAAACAGAAGACCGCAATCTCGGAAAATATCGATTTTAACGAAGAACGCAAGCCAGTTTATACCACAACATGGGCCACGCGGCAGCGTCGTTACTTATTTCAAGTGTTCAACTATGTTTCACTGTAAATTATGTCGCGGATTGGCTGCTTACTTTGTGCCCGGCTAAGGAAACAAAGGGTCGCGTGGAATCTTCGGCGAACAGTGGTAATGGTTACGCGGGCTCATGCACGCAGACTCCGGTAGACTTGTCATCCGAGCACGCGTGAATCCGGTTGCTGTGACGTCCGCTTGCAGCAAGCCGTCGCGCGCAGCGACGCCTCCTTCCCCCTCTACTCTACCGGGAACATTAGAGCATGCGCAGGGAGGAGGAGGGGGGGGTGCGATCGCGTTCTCACTCATTACAATTCCTGGCTGACCTTCTGAAGAGACGCGTGACCGCTGAAGCGCGCCTGGCTGCTACCGCACGCCCGGTTTTCTAGCTTTTCCGTGGCTTCCTGATGCAATCTGCTCGCTCTACGCCGCATACACATTATACTAACTTCCTGATTACCACCGTTGTCTTCTTTTTTTTTATCTCTCTTTCGCGTAGGTGGGATACCCCAGGATTATACTATACGGCGCTTCTGAGTATAGGCTCACATAAACGAGCACACAGAGCTTTCGAAACGACAACTAGGAGTACACAAGATGAAAGTCGACGCTCGCCGTCGCTATGCTGTATAACCCTCTTTCGACCGATGAGCGAAATCAGAACAAGGTATATGTAGGAGCCAGCGTTTAGACAAGTGGACTTGTCTTTTTCAAGGCTAACTACCGTTTCCTCCGCCCAGTATTACAGGTAGGGTTCTTCTGAAGGGGAGAGGGGGTAAAGAGGGTGGGTACGCCAGCGACCGAAGGTGTGTTAGAGCAAAGCGGGATGAATTAAGAATAAAGGGGTGCTATGCACAAGGCCGGTGACACGCGTGTGTCAGCCGGCGTGTCAATGGCCGTGTGCACAGCACCCCTCTATTATATGCTTCGCTGGAAGCCGTGGGCAATCGTATCTCTGAAAAAGATAAAGAAAGGCGTGGATGAAAACGGTGCCCGTGAAAAAAGAATTACTGAAATTGAATAACTCTATAAAAAGAAAAAAACAAGAAAGCGAGGAAAAAAAACGCTAAGCAACCAAGTGTAAATAACTAAGAGTGCTCTGCTAAATTCCTAACATTTACGCTAAATTTCAAGCTAGAGGCCACAACACTTAGTTATTTGTATTTGATTGTTTAGTGGTTGTTTTTCCTCCCTGCCTGCTCTTCAGCAGTACGTATGAACCGCGTTCTACCCATTACGGAGCCGGATAGAAACTGCTGCGAGAGAGCTTGACTGCGACGGAGAGCAACGACGTCACTACAGTCTCAGCCAATCACGCGCATCTCTCTCTCTCTCTCTCTCTCTCTTTCGCGCATGTGCATGGGGTTGCAACGGAGGAGTTTTCGGCGTACAGGCAACAGACGGACGGAGGTATCGGCTGGCCATATGGGGAGCCAGCGTTGGAGTTTCGACAAACGTGCAGCGCGGCTCTCATGGACGCGGCCAGACGTTTTCAGTAATACAAACGAATAGAAATGGCAGCTAACGTTAACCACACCGTGGTGCATGATGAAAAACCATAGGTGAAACGCGGAAAAAGAAACTTCGAGGCCGGCGGTATTGCTGTGTTTTTAAGTGCCACAGCCAAGAAGGCTTTGATAGCAGCCTCTCCTTTTACACAATCCCTTCAAAGCCGTACGAGTTAGAGCGGCGGCAGCGTTGGATACAAGCGGTTCGATGTGCTGGATGAGCGTGCTGAATTTTAAGGCGCGGCACGTAAACAGCTGGGACTAGGCCTGAATTTATGTGCATAATTTGTTCAACAGGCCTGAGGCAAACCATGGCAGCTGAATGCAAACACCAGAATATGCAGCCAGCACTTCTTCGGCAATGGAAAGAGTAATAGCATGCACCATCCCGCTTACGTGCTAACATTTTTTCCTTCAGCATACCACTGCACGATTCCTTGCAGCCCTTCGGCACCAACAGAGCGTTACCATCGGTGCTTTTTTTTAAAGCGAAATTACGTGCAATCGTTGGGGTTGTTAGGCATCGAGCGATCGCGTCTCGCGAAATCCTCTCCGTCAGCTTGTTGCCGAGACGAGCGGAGCTTGCACGAGGCGCGCGTAAGGGCCCGTCAGGCGGTTGGAAATTTGCTCTGTGCTCGGCTACTGTGCCAGTGAACGGGTGTTCGACAACCTTAAAGGCCAAACTGTTCCTTTTATGCCACTCGTCATCCACCGTTGAAGGCCGGTTGATCCCGTTGATAACGCGGACGATCGAACGTCGCCCTGGCCACAAACGATCGCGTCCGCCTTTATTATTTCTTGGGCTATTTCTGCATTGCAGTAGAAACGATGCAAACTGTTGATTTATAGTAAAAGCCTCCATGTACGCGTCGACATCTCAATACACCACTGCTGCTTCGTACGTTCGCATAACCCAGTCGCTTAATTGTACACAGCTGACGGTTTTGTTTCCGGGCTATCGCTACACCAAACTACATTATATAGTTTATTGGTTTCAACGATACAAAGACTAAAGCGGCTGACGAGGTGGTAGCTGGATTTCAAAGTCCAAGAGTGTCGCCTTTCGACTAATCTTAAACGTCTTCTTCATCAACCTATCACGTTAATGTCGCGTTGATGCAGTGGGGCATGTCATTAAAAGCCCTACATACAAGTGCACCGATTCTTTTTTTTTTCTTACCAGATGGACAGAGCGAGCTCGAGCACGTACGAAATCGCCTACGAATTGCCAGGTGCCATCAAAACAAAGTGAAAGGAGGGAAAGGGGAAAACAATGTTGTTGCATTTTGGTTCAGAAATCATACAAAAGTTTACTTTTTACATTTATACAGGACAAGGACACTCACAGTTTGGTTGGAGGCTCGTATCAGCATCAGTCATGCCTTGAACCGCCAAATGAAAACAGTAGCCTGGAGCTGATACGTTCGCCTTTTGCAGGAGGTCGATTCATATTTTCTCTCATTTACGGCTTTCAGGTTGAATACAATCTTGAAGAGGAGCACATTGAGGTATTAGACCTTACAGTGCAAAAGGTGTGCCAGAGAGAAGAATCGGCAACACCGTTTTTCACAACACCAGCAGGCAATTTGCCCTGCCTATTGCACCGTGCTGCTGGACCAGACACTAGGGTGTGCTTTTTTGGGGGATTTGACACAGTGTCCTTAACACCCGGTGCAGTGAGAGACCTCTGTGGCGTTTCTGATAATGTTTTCTCGCTCCTGTTAAGTCTCCTGCCTCACACGAGAGATAAGAGTACTGCTGTCAGCCTTCCAAACAAACTTTTATTATTTCTATTCAATATGAAGCACGGAGTGCCTTTTAGTGCACTTGCAGTAATTTTTGGCATTCATGAAACAACAGCAGCACGAACGTTTCATGCAGTTCTGGGCACGCTTGCGGGTGCTACAAGAAAGTGGATATATAAGCCACATATGCAAGTGATACAGGATACACGTCCAGAGTGTTTTAAGGTCAACTATCCTAACTGCACACTCATTGTCGATTGCACTGAGGTGCGCACAGAAACGCCATCAGAGGTGAAGCAACAACATGTCCTCTACTACACGTACAAAAGTGGCTTTACATTGAAATTTTTAGTTGCGATTGCCCCCTCTGGCCTCATTGTATTCAAGTCCAAATCATATGGTGGGCGTTGCTCAGACACACAAATCGTGCTGGAATCAGGATTCCTTGAAATAATTGGTCAACATGATGTTATTCTTGAAGATAAGGGTTTTCCTGGAATACTAGCAGGTGTAGCAGGTAAAAGTGCCGTACTGATTATGCCACCATTCTCGACTGCCAACCAGCCTTTCTCACCTGCAGAACTGCAAGAAACATACAATGTTGCTCAAGTGCACGTCCATGTAAGAGAGTGATACAGCGCATAAAAACTGATGGAATTTTGTAGCACCGTATTCCTACCAGTTTGATTCTTGCCATGAGTGAGATCTTGCATATGTGCTGCATTTTGGCAAATCTGCAAAGCCCAATAATCAAAAGTAACAGAAAGTAAGGTGCTTTATTTTCACTTATATACACAAGCACAGAGTAACAAACATATTTTTGGCATAAGCACTGCTCCCACCTTTTACAGGATTGTAATATTTAAAGGCCAACTTCCCCACCAAGATTTTGAAAAATATTCCGGTCATGTATGTGTTTCATCATTTTTGACAATAATAAAAGCGGACCAATCCATTCGTGTACACATGTCTAAACTTATGTGCCTAGCTTGCAAACACAATACTGCTGCTTTGCAGGCAAGCACAATACAGAAACAAATTACTGTGCTTTATTTTTAGAACATTAAGCGCAGTATGATACTGAAGAAACTGCTCGTAGCAGTGATGTTTTAGCCAGCTACCATAGTAGTGCCCAGGTTACCAGAAAAGCTAGCAGCTTTATCAGTGACGGTAAAATTATAAACTTGGATGAGAAATTGTAAAGCAAGGGGACAGCACTAGGCTGAACAAATTTGCAAGTATAGCTAAAAAGATGTGGTGTGGCTCTTAACCATCACACACACAAAAAAATGGGAGGCATCAATGAAAATTAAAGAATACATGATCAGGTCGACAGTGATCAGACCTCTTGCCTGATATAGATCTCTTGAATGAATGGGCCTCAAGGCTACATTCACTACAAGCATCAAAAATGGCTTAGACGCTGCGACTGTGAACTAGCCTTAACTGTGCAACAGCCAAGGCTCTCACTAAGGAAATGCAGTCTGCAGGCTTACAGATACAACTGAAAGAATCACTGCAACTCCATCAGTGACAGAATGGACATGTCAAAGCCATGGCACACATTCAGAATCTTTTTGATGCAGTCTTTCATGTTGCAGTTATAAAGCAACAATAAGGAAAGAAATTGGTGGTAATAAAGCACTGCTTTTCACTTGCAACTTCCTGGAGGGCAGGCAATTTCAAAGGAAGGTTCAGACTACAACCAGCTTTCGCCATCAGGTAGCTAGACAGTGTTTAACGCTCTAGCAACTTCCTTAAAGAGCCGACAAGTGCAAACAATGTGTCAAGAAATGGTCGAAAGGAAAAGACCATGATTTATATTGATAGAAACTAGGATGCTGTACATGTTTTAAGTAGCAATTATAATTTTAAATTGGCAAAGAAATTGAAAAACAGTTTGTCACTCTCACTGGAGGTGAAACCTTGATACTAATATATTGTAGGTAATTGAGCTGTTAATAAGTGCAGCACAGTTTA
Source organism: Dermacentor andersoni (assembly GCF_023375885.2). Taxonomy (NCBI): domain Eukaryota; kingdom Metazoa; phylum Arthropoda; class Arachnida; order Ixodida; family Ixodidae; genus Dermacentor; species Dermacentor andersoni. The sequence continues at coordinate 298,644,055 of NC_092814.1, forward strand.
CAAATAAGCCTTTATATTACACAGGCCTAGGGTCTGTATCCAAGCTAGTTGGTACAGTGGAAGATTAAGATAGTAACATGTTTTGGTAAAGCATGGTATGGCAATCACAATATATTTTCTCATTATTTCCGCTGTCTGTGTTTTATTTGTGCTTTACTTGCCTTAAAATCACAGGTGCTTTAATCTGTGAGTATTACAAGGTAAAGAAGCATGCATAATGGTACACATGGATGCTTTTGTACAGATGCAAATTTCCATGCAAGTAACCTAAGTCCTGTGGTCCCCCCTAAGAGATACAATATGACATCAACGAGAAGAAAGGGGGTTAACCGAAGGGCCCGATTTTCATTAATCATATCATGAGAAGCCAACAGTGTCAGTGTTTGGTGTCAGTGTTTGTTGGCTTCTCATGATATGACTAATATGACATCAACTATGCCACAAGTGGGCCAACTCATCGAAAATGAAGGCAGTGATACTTTTCTGCACAGTATAAACGAATGCTTATCTGCAGACTGTAAGTCAGGAAAAACGTATAATAGAAAGTACACTGCATTTCAGTACCAATAAAAAGACCAGTAACCGCGTACACTAGTAGAAGATCACGTGGCAGAGCTCTTATGCAGCTTCATGTGTGTGCCACGTGGTGCGCGAAAGGTAATTTTTCGCGACTTTTAGTGAGGGATCAAAAACTAAATTTCCAAATTTAATGAGAAAAACATGCCTTGTTTTAGCTGCTACGATAGGGAATCATTCCATAAGCAGGGTTATCTGAGTTCATGTGCTGAGCCGCTGTATGCACGTTTATGAGCAAACTTACTTCCTGCAAGCAGGAATCTGGTTTAACGCATGAGCTGCTTAATGTAATATGAATAGTAAAACGCCTCCAACCGAGGAATGTTTCGAGCAAGGAAGTTTTCATCTCTGTCAACAACTATAGTAATATCTTGCTTGCTTGTATAAACAAAAAAGAAACATTCTGTACTGTTAATGACATACATGGCAATCTGAGCCTGTGAATAATATGGGTGGCTGCGAGGCAACTGAAGCATTCCATCATGATATGCCACATAGCTAACGTAGCTTTCGCACAGAGCGTGATCTATGATTATGCCATCTTTACGACTGTAGGCGCACTTGATTTCAAGCAAAATGACGCCACTGGTTGTTCGGAAAAGCCCATCGGGACTTGCACAAAGCCATGGCTGACAGGGGTGAATCACAACGGCAACCTGCAAAGCATATTTTGTAAAGTTAGAAAATAATATGTACAACATACACGAACAACATATTCAATATGTTTTGCCCAACAGTCATGCTTTCAAGTATCAGTAGCAATTACCTTGTGTGCAGCAGTGGCTGTGACATTTTCAGTATGTGTGAGCCAGCCTCAGTGTGTGTGAGCCAGCACTTCAATGAAAATGCATTACGCTGACGTATAAATGCGCTCATGGGAAAAATAATTGGTTTTCATTTTATTTCAATAATGCATATTAGAGGGGGGATAGAGAGACAAGGGCAACGCTCCCAAGCTCTACTAATGACCCACTCTTGCAGCTGTGCTGAGTAAAGTGCATTGTGTATGAAATTTAAACTTGCCCTTATCCGCTGTTAACTCGCTTAGCAGTTCCTATAAAAAACAACTTGAAGCCAGTATTATTAAACTGACAGATTAGTTAGTTGAACAATTTGCAAATGCATTGTTATGTGACAACCTAGTTACCACCAGAACAGCGATTGGCCTCCCTGGTGCAGTAGTCGGCCACAACCACCCTGATGATATCTACAATTAGCCAATGGCCCTCAGTCCCCAGCAGCTGCGGAGTACCTGACCAAGGCGGTGGTCAGACCTGTAACGCAGCAGAGGGTGCTAAGAATCTCTGGGTCCTAAAAGTCCGCCAATGGAAACTGACCCTGTCAACCTTTAACAGCCGAAGTCTGTCGAGTGAGGCTAGCTTAGCAGGACTCTTTGAGGAACTATCAGACGTTGTTTGGTATATTATAGGCCTTAGTAAAATTAGAAGAATTGGTGAGGCTTATACATTGCTAAATACCGGCCATGTCCTCTGCATAGAGGTCTCCCTGATAAGAAGCAATACGGGTTAGGATTCCTAATCTATACGGACATAGCGGGCAGCACTGACGAATTCTGCAGCATTAGTGAGAGGGTAGCAGTAGTCGTAATGAAACTTAAGAGGTATAGTTTAAAGGCAGTACAAGCCTACGCTCAAACATCCAGTCACGACGATGAGGACGTAGATCAGTTTTATGAAGATGTTGAATTAGCGATGAGAAAAGTGCAAACTCGGTATACAGCAGTAATGGGTGACTTCAATGCAAAAGTGGGGGAAAAGCAGGCAGGTGAACAAGTAATTTGGCAACCACGGCGTCGATTCTAGAAAGGCTAGAGGAGAGATGCTGGTAGAATTCGCCGAAATGAATAAGCTGACAATAATGAACACCTTTTTCAGTAAACGTAGCAACAGAAAGTGTACCTGGAAAAGCCCTAACGTTGAAACGAGAAATGAAATCGATTTCATACTTTCTGCCGGTCGCAGCATACTGCAGAATGTAGAAGTGATAGGCAGGGTAAAGTGCAGTGATCATAGGTTAGTGAGGGCTAGGATTCACCTCAGTTTGAACAGAAAAAGAGTAAAATCGGTCAAGAAAATACAGGTCAACTGAGAGACAGTAAGGGTAAAAGCAGGCAAATTTAGGCTGGTACTTGCAAACAAATATGCAACCTTAGAATAAAGAGATGATGATGATGACATAGAGGTAATGAATGAAACCGTAACCTTCAGAGGCAGCAATAGAAGTGGGAGGCAAGGCACCAAGGCAACCAGTAGGCAAGCTCTCCCAAGTAACAAAGGACCGAATAAAGAAACGACAAAGAATGAGAGTCCAACTCAAGAGATCAGATAGAGTTCGCAGAATTGTCAAAACTGATCAACAAAGCGAAAATAAGTGACATTTGAAATTATAACGTAAGAAAGACTGAAGATGCTGTAAAAAATCGACGCAGCCTGAAATCAGTGAGAAGAAAACTTGGCATAGGAAAAACCAATATGTATGCACTGAAAGATAAGCAGGGTAATATCATCAGCAATCTCGAAGGTATAATAAAAGCAGCGGAAGAATTCTATACTGACCTGAAGAGTACCCAGAGGACTCAGGAGTACTCCATTCGAAACAATAATGAATAGGGTACAGAAACTCCTCCTATAGCTAGAGATGAGGTCAGAAGGGCCTTGCAAGGCATGAAACGGTGAAAAGCGGCAGGAGAAGATGAAATAACAGTCTATTTAATCTAAGATGGAGGAGACATAATGCTAGGAAAACTGGCGGCTCTCTATACGAAGTGTCTATCGACTGCAAGTGTCCCAGAAAACGGGAAGAATGCAAGCATTATATTAATCCACAAAAAGGGAGACGTTAAAGAACTGAAAAATTATAGGCCCATTAGCTTACTCCCAGTATCATATAAAATATTTACCAAACTAATCTCCAATAGAATAAGGGCAACATTGGACTTTAGTCAACTAAGGGAACAGGCTGTCTTCAGGAAGGGATAGTCTGCAATGGATTACATCCATGTCATTAATCAGGTTATCGAGAATGCCGCAGAGTACAATAATCCTCTCCATATGGCTTTCATAGATTACGAAAAAGCATTTGATTCAGTAGAGATACCAGCAGTCATAGAGGCATTACGTAATGAAGGAGTACAGAACGCTTACGTAAATACTTTGGAAAATATCTACAGAGGTTCCACAGCTACCTTAATTCTACACAAGAAAAGCAGGAAGACACCTATAAGGAAAGGAGTCAGACAGGAAAACACAATTTCTCCAATGCTATTCACTCCATGCTTGGAAGAAGTATTCAAGCTGTTAAACTGGGAAGGCTACAGGAGTAAGGATCGACGGCGAATATCCCAGCAACCTTCGGTTTTTCGGTTACATTGTTCTATTCAGCAACAATGCAGACGAGTTATTACAATTGCTAGTAGGTACAGCGGTGGTGGACGTTTCTGCGCAGGCGCGAGTATGAGCAGGTGCGAGAGAGAAAATCTGGGGGCCTTTGCTCCTTGATTATGTGAGTTGCCTAGGCACTACGTAGGAGGTTTCTTAGCGTGTGTTGTATGCATTTGTCCCCTAGGCATGCCGGCATTGCGGAGTGCGGTCCAGTTTCTTTACGCTCCGCCGCTGGCTCCCGGCGCGGGGAGGCAGTGGGCACGGACGCCCGATTTGGTGAGCGCTGTGCCTGAAGGGGCAACGTTCTGACTGGTGTTGTATAAGTCGTGGGTCACTTTTTTCGTCATGACGACAGATTGAATTTTTTACAAACAATGCTCCAGGAGGGCACATGTAATTATAATAACGCAGGCGGCGCAGGTCTCCATGGCACCCAAGGGGTAGCGGGGGGATCAAAGCTTGAAGCAGGGTGGCCCGTGGGTTGGGGCAGCGGAAGCCGGAGCGTGCCAGGGGGTGTTCGCTTTAAAAATGGGCTCTCCGTGATAGTGGACAGCCGATCTTATACACCCTTGGCACGCGCAGGCCTCGGCGAGCCCCAACCCACGGACCAGTCCGGGTTCCAGCTTTGATGTCCCCGTTGCCGCTTTGGTGTCCTGGAGGCGCCGCCAATAATGCGAAATAATGACACGTTGCTTCAATTAATACAAAAGACGATTGAATAAATATAATTACGTCCAGCCGCCAACTTGCGACGCTAAGTTCAGCGCTACCGCACCCCGCGACTTCTGCCGGCATGCCTTGGGACAAACCCATAGAACACGCGCTAAGAAACTCCTCCGTAGTGCCTAGGCCGAGTCGCATATTCAAGGAGCAAAAGTCCCCACATTTCCTCACGCGCAACCGCTCTTACTCGCGCATGCGCGCAAACGTCCGTCGTCTGCGCAAGTGCCACGCCCCGCTATACATACAAGCAATTGTAAATACGCAGCAGGGCAAGGGTACAAGAGTTCAGGATCGCCAGTCAGCCTCTACAGTCAGTGAAGGAGTACGTTTACCTAGGTCAACTAATCACAGGGAACCCTGACCATGAGAAGGAAATTCACAGAAGAATAAAAATGGGTTGGATCGCATACAGCAGACATCGTGAGCTCCTGAATGGCAGCTTACTGTTATCACTAAAAAGGAAAGTATACAATCAGTGCATTTCACCGGTGCTGACGTATGGGGCAGACATGGAGACTGACAGAGAAGCTTGAGAACAAGTTAAGGACCACGCAAAGAGCGATGGAATGAAGAATGCTAGGCATAACTTTAAGAGAAAGAAAGAGATTGGTTTGGATCAGAGAGGAAATGGGTACAGACGATATTCTAATAGACATTGAGAGAAAAAAATGGCGCTGGGCAGGTCATGTAATGCGCAGATTAGATGACCGTTGGACCATTAGGGTGACAGGATTGCTCCCAAGAGAAGGGAAGCGCACTAGAGGACGGCAGAAGATTAGGTGGTGCGACGAAATTAGGAAATTTGCGGGTGCTAGTTGGAATCTGTTGGCGCAACACAAGGGTAATTGGAGATCGCAGAGAGAGGCTTTCGTCCTGCAGTGGACATAAAGTAGCCTGATGATGATGAACGTAGTTACAAAGCTGCGTTACTTTGGCACCAATTTTGTTCTCGAATGATGCCATTGCTGTGGGTTCCATAGCAGTACCTTCAGAAAAGTAGAAAAAAATGCAGATGCTATATGCACAAGCTTCCATCGCATGAGTTCAATATAGGAACCCTTAAAGAGCCTCATGCTCATTAATGATATCATGGATTTTGCTCTGAAATCCTTCCTCAAATGTACTTGTCGGTAACAGTGTTGAACATTTTTAGTGTGCTAAGCAGTTATGAGTGTATTCCTTTTACATCATGGCCCCTGGAAGTGTCAGAAGTGAAAACGAAGAAAAGGTTCATGAATTTTCGTTGGTTCGAACAAAGAACCATATGACTGCCAAGCAGGTCAACACAGCTAGTTGGGCGAGTTGAGCATTGCGATCGTGCATGTTCATGTGCTTACCAGACATTACAGAAGGGATGATGAGACAAGCGTAACACACCAGCTATGCGCATCTCATTCTTTCTTTCGTCGTCTACTAAGTACATCTACAAACTAGCAAAACTCTGAAACAAGTGCTCTACCAGTACACAACAACCACTTTTCATTCCCGGTGAAATAAAAATATGCAGACAGGATTGAAGGAATGCTACATGATACACAAGCAATAGCTTACAACTCAACATTTGATGAAAACCCAGTGGAGTACGGTGCACGCACAAGGCCAGCCATAATCACTCTTACGAACATGGTAATCAAACACTACATGCAAAGCCAACGTCAGATATACATGAAAAATAATTTGCAAAAAACTGTGTATTGCGCATGCCAAAAGGGCCATATCTGCTGCTCAAGAGTTTATTTTTCTGTCAGTGAAACGGTGGCATGCTAACACGGACGTCCAAGCCCCAACCCAAGCATTGCCGCCACTACCTCTAGTTGCTTCTTTTCCTTAGCATACTGAGTAATGAACATTTCTTTTAATTCACTACGGCAGCCACATGCCTTGTGGTGAGCTGGAAAATTGCCCCCACCAGCAGACAAACGTGACATTGCATGCCTCCTTAGCTGGTAATCAAGAGAATGACCTGGCTAGTCAATGTCATCATGATGTTCCATGTATGACTGTATTTTGGTGCATACATATTGTTGTTTGTGTACTGCACTATCATCAATTGTTGCTTTCATGCTGCCAGTATGCAGCACGGAAAAGAAAACAATTTCTTGAAGCCTACGTCTGCCTGTGTGAATACAACAGACACCAAGATATTGGTTGCCTAGATGCTTGCCTATAAGCTCACAGGGTGTATGTAGGCACATGGCATTCGACTTCAAATGCCTGCACAAGAATCTACGGCTGTCATAATCCTTGCTGTATGTTCCCTTGTTAAAATGTACATTTCTGGAGGAACTGTTCCTCACTCATGCATTTAACGGAACACAGAGCTACAAATTTTACTGGCAGTGATAGCCTGATCCACGTTGCAGTAGTATTCAACCAAAGACAAATCTTTAGCATTGCATATGTAAACATTTGTTCAGTTACATGATGGACTTAAGACATGTAATAGAAATTAATAAATTTTCTTTTAAAGCAGCAGCCCTGAGCCAGTGACAGCACGAAGCACTGTAATCCACTGTAATGTACCACTTTACATCACTTAGGAACACCTCAATCATCTATCGCCATCTATCATCTAAGTCGCCATCTATCGGAAGCGCCTCGCTGGCGTAGTATGAGGGATCACGCGGCGCGCTCCTCATAGGTTTTGCTGTCAGCGCTCACTGAAAACATCACGCGCGAGCTCTCCCGGACATTTCTGTAAGTACTTTCGAAGCGAGAGAAGTTTTTTGCTCTCTAAATAATAATCTTAGGCAAAGTGAAAGCACAGAACCGTTTAAAGACGCTATCTCTTTACCGAATACGTACAGTGAACGCCAGTGCGCGCGGTCGCCGCGATGGAGTCTCCCGAACCGGCTTCTTGCGTGAAAGGTAGGCAAACGCTGAGAGCAAACTATGTGAAATGTATTCTTATAGTGCTTGTATAACTAAATGGAGCATAATAGAATGAAGCCTCAATGCAGCGATTGCACAGGTTCGCAGCGACCGACTGCGCGTCTGCATGCTTGTCCGCGCACTGCTTCGCTTTCGCCGCGTGTGCGTTTTCGCACCCTGCCATGAGCTTTAGGCCACAGAATATCAGCGTTTGACAGTATACAAGCAACCATTGTTGCGTGGGCGCTATCAGAGCTGTTCAAAAATAATTTCATTGCAGGGACTTCGAAGCCTACGGGGACTGTGATGTGCCGTCGCGACGATTCAATCTTTTTTTTTTTTCTAAATTCTTGGACGTTTGAATATTATTTCTCGAGCTGCGTCGCACTGTATGTTTATCGGGGTTTTCAGCGTTCGATATCCCGCTGCTTCTTTTTTGTAATCCAGTACAATTATTCATAACACAAACATGACCATATGCCATGCTTTCTTTAAATGTGCTTCTTGCCGCTCCCTTTCCACTCCAGTGAACTTGCCAGTATCTAAGCATCGACAAGTTCATAGACCAAACCGTCATGACATTAGTCGGGCAGCGGACTCGGGCTAGCGTCCCAGTGCGCGTTTTCAGAACATCGCAGACCCGGCGCCGTAGCAGAAATCTTCCTCGCGTCTGTACTTGCTGCATAACCGAGTTGTAGCCGATGACTGCCGGTTTTATGTTTCGCGAGCCAAGCTTCACGGAGCTTCTTGTCCTGCGGCTACGTGTGAATAAGGCTGACACCGGGCTCCGTTGCGTACGTCCGGCACTGCAGCACCGAGCAGCAGCCTACACTGTTGCGCACCTTCAAAGGCAGGCACTACATATTGTAGTGCTTTCAAGCGTTGTAAAGTAGACACTCGAAGCGGGAAAATCTCGCCACTAAATGAGGACCGCAGCGTACGAGGGAATTTAAACTCTCGTTTTCAGCTCGCTTCGGCGCTCCCGAAGCAGCCGACGCGGCCGCTATGTCCACGTGATCACTCATAGCACGTCACGCCGACGGTGGCGCCAGCTTTTCCAATGGTGGAGCTCGAGGCCAATATGACCTCCAGCAGTACGGATCGGTGACCCAGTCCACTGTGTAAAAATTTTCTATAACTTTGACGCATGCTCTCAGCTCATAACCGAGCTGTCAGCACCAGTATCAATTAAACGATGACTTCTTCATCGTCTATGGTAACCAGTATGTCCGACGTTACAACTTGTCGTTGGTCACCGAAATTTATTTATTTATTTATTTCAAGAAACCCCTAAAGGCCCTCATAACGAGGGTATTACATAGGGGGTGACAAAAATTCAACAAACATATAGTAAAGCGTATTCAAGGAATAGGCAACAAGAATAAAAAAAAAAAAGTAGAACAGCAACACTTAAGTAGACATAATGAAAAAACGCAACATAATAAAGAGAACACAAGAATATATATATATATATATATATATACACATATATATATATATATATATATATATATATATATATATATATACATATATATATGGAAAATCAAACAAAACTAGAAGGAAAGCTACTCATCGCATTCATTCTTTAGAAGTTCATGAAATTTAGACGTATTCATTTCAGTTGCGATTGAGGCAGGCAGCTGGTTCCACTCAATTATTGTTTTGGGTATGAATGACTTCGCAAAAGATGAAGTGCGGCAAATGATGCGTTTGATCTTGAAAGGATGGTCACGGCGTGGAAAAACCGCCGATGGTGATTGAAAGAAATCATCATGAAGCAAGGGATGATGGTAAATTTTGTGAAAAAGTGTTAAGCGAGCAAGTTTGCGACGATGAGAAAGGTTATCAAGACCAGCACGAGCCTTTAACACTGTGACGCTAGTGAAACGTGAGTAATCTGAAAAAATGAAACGAGCAGCACGGTTCTGCAGGGATTCGATGTTATCTATGAGGTAGGCTTGATCCGGGTCCCATATGGCTGAAGCGTACTCGATTTTAGGTCGGATTAGGGTGGTATAAGCAAGTTTACGTACAGGCGCCGGAGCGTGTCGAAGGTTACGTTTTAAGAGGCCAAGAGAACGGTTAGCAGCTGCTAGAATCAGATCAATGTGATAATTCCAGGTTAAGTCGGACTGAAGGTGAACTCCTAAATATTTGTAAGTAGAAGCTGTCTCAACTGTTACGTGATTAATAGTGTATGCTGTTGGGATGCGGGAAGAGTTTCTTGTAAAGGAGACCAGCTTTGTCTTAGAGTGGTTTAGGATCATTAGCCACGATGAACACCAAGTGTTAATTGAATCGAGGTCAGTTTGTAAAAATTGGTGGTCAGTTTCACGTTTAATGGCTCGGTACACAACACAGTCGTCCGCGAACAGTCTAATTTGGGAAGACACACAAGTGGGTAAATCATTAATAAATATTAGAAAGAGCAGGGGACCAAGCACGCTCCCCTGGGGTACACCGGATGTGACTTGAGCCATTGAAGAGTTAGAACCATTAACAGTTGTGAACTGAACGCGAGATGAGAGGAAGTCTTTAATCCATGCTAAAACCTGGGGGTGAACATTGAGATGCGATAACTTGAGTAGTAGTCTATGGTGGGGGACCCGATCAAAGGCCTTAGAAAAATCGAGAAACAAAGCGTCGACTTGAAACCCGGCGTCTACTAAAGTAAATAAGTCGTTAGTGAAGCCAGCAAGCTGAGTGTCGCAAGAAAATCCCTTGCGAAAACCGTGCTGATATTTAAATATGATGTTGTGATCTTCAAGATAATTAATGATATGGGTGTGAATGACATGTTCAAGGAGCTTTGAGAAGGTGCAAGTCAATGAAATTGGTCTATAGTTTAGGGGATCAGAGCGGCTGCCAGATTTGAAAATTGGCATGACCTTAGCTACTCGCCAGTCATGAGGGATGCAGCCAGATGATAAAGATTGAGAAAAAAGTGCAGATAGGACTTGAAAACAACTCTGAGATATATTTCGAAGTATTTTGTAGTTAAAGCCAAGCGGGTCCGTGCTAGTAGTATCTTTAAGGTTTTTTTAATAAAGAAAGAATACCATCATCACTTATGACTATAGAGGGCATGGAATAATCGTGAAGTGAGCTGAGTGCTAGAGAAGGGGTAATGACTTCATGAGTGAAAACAGACGAAAAAGCGTTGTTAAAGAGTTGAGCACAATGGGCATCGTCCAGCTGATCACCATTAGAATTTGTTAAGGATGAATCGGGACGTGAATGTGGGTTAATTACGCTCCAAAACCTTTGGGGATTATTAGATAGCATAGTGGGTAAGACGTCACTGTAAAATTGGCGCCGGGTGGCTTTCAGCATTCTTTGATAATCCTTGTCGCTTTTTCTGTAGGTTTCCCACGTAGTTAATAGGTTGTTATCAACTGCCTGCCTATACAAACGTTGTTTCGTTTTTGTCGTTGTCGTCATGATGGAGAATATTCGATGCGCTCGGCGTCAGCGCCCTCACCTCCAGAGGTCGCTTGAATCAGTTTTCCAGGTTTGTAAGGTTTGGTGAACGACGCCTGCGAGCGTCTCGAGGAAACACGGGACTGGGCAATCGGTATCGAGCGGGCGATGAAGCACAGGGCTCGTGCCTTCGCTGCTCGAATGAATTACCACAACGCGCGATGAAGTTCTCTATCTACATTGGGCGCTCACCAGGTCGTGGACGAAGAGCACCTGGAGAGAAACCACGGAGACCCACGAGCCGATGGGGACGCATCCTGTAGACGTGACCAGCCTATCCGCAAGGAAAGCATAGGGGCCTGTGGTCACAAGCCCGCCAGACGTCGCTTTTTCGCGGCCTCGACAGAGTAACTACTTAAGAGGAAAAAACGAAATAAGGAAAGAAACAATTTATGATAACTCAAAGGGAAGCTCAATACCTTTTGAAGCGAGATCGGGATGCCTTATAACACGCCCCTATAAAGCGAGATATAAGAAAAAGAAGAAGCATCTGCTTGCTGCGGTAAAGCTAAGGAAACGATAGAGAATGTTTTATTAGAATGTGAAGACGTCTGCCCAGCGGTCGATTTAGGCACCACTGGCCTCCTTGAATCCTTTGGGTTCCGCGAGAGCAGTGGAAAAGTAAACATGTCCGCAATAGAAACTAGTAAGAGGCGATTGGAAGGTTGGTGCAAGAAAAGTAGGGAAACGAGAAAAAAAAAACGGAGACGTACAAAAGCAAATTTCACAATAGGGGATCAGAAAATTTGGTTGCGGGAGTTCATAGGTTTTTTTTTTCTTCTTTCACCTAGGTAGGACATTAGTCAGTATATTATCAAGAGGCTGGTGGCGCAACCTACCATCCCGTTCCAAAGGGGACGCTCATAACACCCATCCATCCATCCATCCATCCATCCATCCATCCATCCATCCATCCATCCATCCATCCATCCATCCATCCATCCATCCATCCTTCCATCCATCCATCGATTTCTCGATGGACGGTGGACTGCGACGCGTAAATGCTACTTCCCTTTGTTCGGTGGGGCGAATGACGTTTGACGGGCCGTACAGCGACGGTCGTGGTACCGCGTCCGCATAAGTCATTCGGACTAACTCCCGCCGTTGTGGTATCTCGTAGTGTTCAGGAGCTTGGATGACTTGCCTTAATTCGTCGCACACTATCTCTGCCGCAGAAATTCGTGCTGTGGGTGCGTCGTTTACCTGCAGTTTCTGGAGCTCTTCTCGAACCACAGCCCTGATCATTTCGCGCAGGTCCTCGAGGTTGTTTCCAGAAGTCATGGTAGCGGGGCTGTTCGAAAGTTCCATCACGTTGCGGTCGTATTGTCTGGCACGCTGTCGAAGGGCCCTTTCTAATGCTGTCGCTTCACCAAGAAAGTCCGCAAGTGCAGCGGGTGCATTTCGAATAAGTCCAGCAAAAATCTCTTGCTCCCCTCCTCACATCAGATATCGGACCTTCTTATCTTCGGCCACTGAGGCATCCGCAAGTCTGAAAGCCGAGCCATGTCTTCAATATACGTGGTGATGCTCCCGTTCGGTGCTTGGTATCTTGCCTGCACTGGCAACTACATTCTCTCTTTCCTGTCCGTGTTAGAGTATGTGGCGCACAGCTGTCGTCGAACTTCATCCCCCGAAGACAATGCCGTTTCAAGGTTATTAAACCACGTCCTCGCAGGGTCTCGGAGCGCGAAGTACACGTTGCACAGCTTGCGGTCTTCGTTCCATCCGTCGCCTTTGGCGACCCGCTCGAAATGGTCTAGCCAATCTTCCACGTCTTCTGTAGCATCTCCGTGGAATACAATCGGCGCCTGCGGCTGGTTGATGATGAACTGCGCCGGTGCAACAGCCGCAGCAGAAGCTGGTCGACTCAGGTTGATCGTCCTGATACGCTCGGGCAAAAGGCTATTTTCAGGTTGGAGCCCTTGCAGACGGCGGCTGGTCCGTACGTGCACAGGTGTAATCTCTCCCGGACTTAGAGGAGACGTGTCAGGGGTACACTGCGTCTCCAGCATTGGTTGCATGTACCCTGCGCCTCCACCAGTAAAATGTCACGAAGATAACTAAGGCGGGCTCGCCGAAACAGAACAGCCTTCTTTTAGTGATGGCCGACACCCAAAAAAACCCGATGCACAACTGCACCCTTCGTCGTCTTGTCTCTGGCGATCGGTGCCTGTAGTGGGCAGCTGAAGTCTGGCGATCGGGACTGGTAGTAGGCAGCTTACTTCGCGTCAATATTCACGCTAAGGCATGTTAGCGCCAAGCACTGAAGGAGTCAAAACACAAAACAGACATGGACGATCGCTACTAATGACTACTGAATAAAAGACCACTCGCCTATATGTGTACGCTACTTGGAGTGTATGCGTCTCTCACATTCCCATGTAACTACGGAATAACTTCGGCAAGACGTAAGATTGCCTTGTCGAAGAACATCACTAATGACGTCATTCGGCAGTGAGTGAGTGAGTGAGTGAGGGAGTTAGTGGTTCCAGTAAGCTGGCAGGTGCCATACAGGGTGTTTCAGCGAGCACTTTCAAAATTATTTAAAGGTTGCCTGTGACCGAAACCTCAATTCTAGTCCATGAGCTGGTCTACTCGAAGAGGCGGGCTTTACTCGCATAAAAAAAAAACTGAAATAGATAATTGACAAATTAACGCAAATTCACTGATTAAGTTTTAAACCAATTTCTTTATGGCACATATTGCAATACACAAATTCTACCCGGGGTGCTAACAAGGCGGATTCCCTTGAAAACAAGTGTGTGGATTACTTCCGAGATACGCGTCATCAAACTTGCGGTAAAAGTGCGCTGCGGCATTACTTACTTTTTTAAGAAAGTGTTGTTTTATATATTGAAGCACAAAAGTAACTGGAACGTCAATGCGCTTCTCCTCAAAGTTCGGGAATTAATATATCTAAATTCGTGTCATCCTGAGAATTCGTTCTAAGAAATAAAAGTGAGTTATGGTGTTTTACGTGCCAAAACCACGATCTGATTATTCGGCACGCCGTAGGGGGGGGAGTCAGGAAATTTGTACCACCTGGTGTTCCTTAACGTGCACCTACGTCTAAGTACACGAGTGTTTTCGCCCTCATCGAAATGCGGCCTCCGTGGCCGGGATTCGATCCCGCGACCTCGTGCTTAGCAGCCGAACACCATAGCCACTAAGCAACGACGGCGGGTAATTCGCACCAAGCGAATCCGCCTTGCGCACTCCCCGGCTAGAATTTTGTAAATCGCAATATGTGGAAAAGGTTGCTAAAAATTTTTGAGTTTTTGTTAATTAGTCCAGTATGCATTTCTTTTTGTTTTTTGCAAGTAATATGCACCTCTTCGAATAGACCAGCTCGTGGACAAGAATTGCGCTATCTGTCAGAAGCAATTTGTTTTAAATTTGAAAGTGCTCGCCGGAACACCGGATATGTCTTCTGGAACAGCAGTAGCAACGCTATCGTCAGTTTTGTGGCCCATTGGTGAAGTGCTAAATTCTAAATGTGCCAGTTCTTGTCATGACAGAAGCTAAGCAGTATCGCGGTGGGTCAGTATTTAGGAGAGAGCTCACTCTATGGAAAACTGATTGTTACCTGCGGTCCTTGCACCGCAAAATAGTTCAAGTGCCTGCCTTAAGTATGACGGTTTAAGGCAACTTCAGCAGGGAATATAGTACTCCTTCAATTTCTTCCCCATTCTGCAGCGTTTCTAACCTTAACGGATGGCCCACAGATCTCACTTCTATACAAGCTGAGCCATTCAAAGCAGTTGGAAATCACCCAGTCGGATGAAGAATGAAGGGACTGGGGGAAAGCAGCTCGCTCAGGTGCAGGGCGGCGGGATAAGTTCATGCCAGGGGAGAGAGTTGCAGTAATATAGGTAGCCGCATTATGGTACCCCATGCGCGCGTTACCACGTTACCACACGGGGTAACGAAGGTCGCCCGCCGCTCTTGAGCGGTGGCTGTGGCATTCTGCCGCTATGGGAAATGTCGCGGGTTCGATCACAGGTAAATGCAGCTGCATTCCACTGGAGGCGAATTGCAAGAAAGCTCGTGCTCCGAGCACTCGGTGCGAATTCAATTGGCCCAGATGTTCCAAATCGTGAATCTGTAATTGCTCCTGTAATTTATGCTTTGGAGTCCTTATCGGCACTTAAACAATGGTCGTTTAAATCTGGCGTAATAATTTCGCTTTTTCTATATCTTTTTTTCTTATCGATTGTCCCGCGCTTAAGCTTCATTACAACTTGTTGTGTTAAAAGGAAAACTCCACTCCTCAAGACAGTGATGGTAGGAGACCTTTAATTAGTCTTTCAAGTTCGCAAAATAAATTTAGGAAAGTGGAGAAAGAATCGAAGTATGACATTGAAGCTTTCCCTCCATGGGCTAAAATAACAACCTTAACGCTGTAAACAGCCACCACTCAGTGATTAAGCAGCTAACATTTACTTATTGACTTATAGACTAAAAACCAAGTGCCTATTTCTTTTATGGAAGGATTGCAACAGCCTTACTCGCCAACTAGGGGCATATTCTAGGCCCGATAGCAAAAAAGATCAGTTTCTTTGGGATTAAGCCCTACATTATTCGCTGTTTGCAGAATTGTGATTACTTTCCTTAATCTCTAAGCGAAAAGATTGTAAATGGAATATGTTTCTTTTTCATTGATATTTTTTCACAATACTACAGAACAGTGAGGACTCCTAATTTAAATACGGCTCCGTTATTCCAATACCCACCGCGGCAGCCCAATTGCTACGGCGTTGCGTTGCTGATCTCGAGGTCGTGCGTTCGATACCGGCCGCGGAGGCCGCATTCCGATGCGGGTGGAATGCAAAGACGCTCATGCACCATGCATTGGGCGCGGCTTAAAGAATCCCAGTGCGTCCATGTTAACCCGGAGCCGCACACTATGGCTTGTCTCATAACGATATCGTGGTTCTGGCATGAAAAACCGAAGAATTGGATTAATTCATTTACGTTTTTTTTTTCAGTATAAGTTGAGTCCTTCTGTGAGATGCAGCGAACACATCATGCAAATCTATTCAGTAGTTGCTGAGTGGAGAGAACCGCTGCCGCCAGATGGATCAGAGCATGAAAATCGGCGCTGGTAGCCCTGAGCTGAAGCTTCCTCTTATAGCGAGAAACACCCGCTGGACGACGACAAAATTGCACCACATCCATTATCATTATTTTTGTTGCTCATTGCGCTACGGTGTTGCAGCAGATCAGGTAGCACCACTGCCCGTGAACGGGAATGCGATGCTTGTGGTCAAGGGCAGCGCTAAAGTTCTTTCCGGATAATGGCTGAGCGATGGGTTTCATAAAGCAAAATAACAAGAAAACAACGGCACAAAGGAGTAGGCGAAGAAGGAAACACCGGCCATACGCGCTACCAATGCGAATGCGTCACTAGGCGACAAAACATCGGACGGACACTTTAAATGACCGCTAATCGAGCGTGTGCTGAGGCATGAAGAGCGGCCCTAAAAGTAGCCTGCGTTCTTTATTTGGCCTTATGGCAATAGATATTGCGCTTAGAAGAATATTGCATGATGTCTTGTGCCCACTTACGTGTCGCTGGATGGCTGGTTGAGCAACGCACTCAACTGCTCGTTGAGACTGTGTTCGTTTGTTGGAACCGGCTAGCACTAGCGTCAGCTGCTTAACTGTTCCTTATTTACACAAAACTCAGTCAGTGGTACTCTAAATTGTTAGCTGTTTTTTTCTGACTGAATTTTAAATTATCATGATTAGAAAAAGGTCCAGTTTCGCCCGATAGGCGAAGCATTGGTCGCGATAGTAAATCATGAGACAGCTATACGGAGTACGAAGTTAGGTAATTGCTTGTCTTATCAGCTGCATAAAGGGCTGTAAAGATTGATTTACTAACTAAATTGCTTTACTAAAGCACATTTACTAAAGCACATTGTCACGCGCGCACAGGCAAACACGAACACATCTGGTTCGACGACCATGTACACTCGCTCTCAGAACGCTGGCGTCATGAAAAGCGGCAGTAGCGGCGAGCGAGAGAGAGGGAAACAACGTTATCGGAATAATGATAGTGCTTGGTTACTGCGGGTGGTGCCACTCTTCCACGGCCCCACTGGCTATTGCGGCTCGCCGGGCCTGGTCGAGGGTCGCCAATCGGCTTCCCAATTACCGTTCGGCGAGTCGCCGAGGGTGGCGATATGGGCTTGTTGGTCGGTCATCATTGAAAGGTATCTGTGTAGCGCAACAAAGCAAGGACACAAGAATAAACGAAGACGAAGACAAGCGCTAACTACATACAGCGAAAATTTTCTTCCAGGATTGGGCATACGTATACCCCCAAACAACCACGTGCTGAGCGATATCAACCATGGAGATACACTTACGCGCATGACGGTATGAAACCATCTAAAACCGGTACATCTGGAAAACACAAGAAAACCTAAATGATGTATAGCAAATGCGATCAGCCTTCATGCCACGTGCAAATATACTAACTCTCTCACGGACAATGGCCGTGGTGGTTTGCTGATGCATTGGTCAGTGGCCGAGAGACAAAGAACTTTATTAATGGTCCTGAGGAACCGGCGTTTGGGTACCTCCCTTTTCAGAGAGTTCCCGTAGCCGTCGCGGGCCGCACCCACGTCGGGGTCGGAAGATCGTGGTCCTCCGCCCTGTCGCAGGCCCTCTGGACAGCCCGTAGTTGCTCTGAGAGGTCACCACTCTTCAGGGCTGCCTCCCAGTCGGTTAGAGTGCTTAGCGATGAGCTGCCAGAGCATATGGGATAAGGAGCAATACGCCTCCCCACAGTCTGGACAGTGGGGTTCTACATTAGGCGCGAAGTGACTGAATCGGTCTCTGGAGGGAAATGACCCCGTTTGAAGCATGCGAAACGCCGACGATTTTGGTCTATTAAGTTTAGGGTGTGGTAGCGGAAAGGCCCGCCGAGCAAGTTGATAATGTGCCAAGATTTCATGGAAGGTGAGAAGCGAATCCCTGTACAGTCTTAAGTCGCCGCCCGTGAGTCCAACTGAACCGCCGCGGTGTGTAAGACCTCGTGCACAGTCATGGGCCAACTCATTGGCGTTAACAACCTCAGAGTGCACATTGATTCCCATATGGGCCGGGAACCATTTGATGCTATGAAAACCAGCAGCCCCCTCGCTGCCGAGGATGGCCGCCGCCTCCTTTGAGATCGAGCCGGAGGCGAAAGCTCGGGCTGCAGATCTGGAGTCTGTAAAGATATTGGGACGTAGAGGGTCCTTCAGTGCTATAGCTATAGCAACCTGCTCGGCTACTGTTGCAGAAATCTTCCGCACGGATGCTGATTTAACGAGAGTGCCATTGGAGTCAACCGAAACTACGGCATAGTGATCAGAGCGCTCATACTGGGCGGTATCAACGAAACATGCCATATTCGGAGTGGCCGCGGCCGCTTTTAACAGGGAACGAGCCCTGGCTACCCGGCGCCCTACATTGTATTGAGGGTGGACGTTACGTGGCATGGGATCTACCTTGAACGTATCTCGGACCATGGGTGATAGGGTCACGTTGCGCTCCGTGATTTCCTGGTGGCCGCATCCAACGGATTCGAGGATGCGTCTCCCCGCTCGCGATGATGAGAGTCGTATTATTTGGGCCACTCGTTGGGCCTCGATCACCTCTGATAGGGTGTTGTGCATGCCTAGTTGCATGAGACGCGCGGTGCTGGTAGTGAGTGGTAAACCCAGCACGCGCTTGATGCTTTTGCGCATGAGGGTGTCGATTTTGGCCTCATCCCGTTTAGACCAGCGCAACGCGGAGGCTACATAGTTAACGTGGCTCATCAGAAACGCGTGGTAGAGTCTGAGTAGATTGCTCTCGCTTAAACCCCCTCTGCGGTTCGAGACCCTGAGGATAAGCCGAAGCATATTCTCCGTCTTGGAAGTAATGCGGGCTATAGTCTGTGAGTTGCCTCCGCGAGATTCCAGCAAGAGTCCCAGGACCCTGATGGTATCCACTCTGTGGATTTGTTGTCCGTCCCTCGTATAGAGGGCTATGGGAACTTGATCTAAGGGTGTGGAGCACCTAACGCCCCGTCGGGTGGGCCTATACAATAGAAGTTCGGACTAGGATTTGCTCCGTTTCTATTAATAAATTAATCTTGCACACTCGCGCTTATCCGGCCCTATCTATAATAGTGGTATCTTGTAGAAGTAGGAGACATGGGCTACATGGACACATTGTGCAATGAAAAGCAAGAAAACCGTTGCCTGATAAACAGCGACGCTTCTTTCTGTGCTCTCTTAAGAGCTCATTGATGCATCTTCCGGTTTGTCCTATGTAGCACTTACCACACGACAGCGGAATGCGATAGACCACCTCTACCACGCATCCTACGAACGCATCTTTGTGATTCTCATCACACGCACCAGCCTTTTCGTCCTCATTTGGTTAGTAGTTTTGCACAAGGTACTTAGTTTACTTAGAGCTGAAAAAATAACCCGCACGTTACCGAGACTTCCTATCTTTTTCAGGCTACGTGATACCTGGTGTATGTACGGAATAACAGTGGGTTTGACCTGCTCACGGCTGCTATATCTGGAATTCTCACGGTGGCAATTGCTCGATCGTTCCTGTTTTAGCAACCTCTCCAACACCGACACCAACACATGGTTAGTTTAACCAGCCTCTTTCAGATGCGCAGACAGCTGCTGGAGCCTGGTTTTCATTAGGTGTGGGCATGATTTCCTAAGGGCGTTTTTGAAATACATGTTAGTTACACCCCTCTTTACCGTCTTCGAATGGGCTGAATGAAATTAGAGAATAGGTTTGTTAGCTAGTGGGCTATAAGGCCAGCAGGTCTTACCATCAGTAAAGATGAAGTGCACGTCAAGAAACCGAAGTTTATTGCCGACAGGCACTTCAAAAGTCACGTCAAGAGGTCTCAAGCACTCGCGAAAAATCGTAAAGGCATTGGCACATTTTCCCAGGAAACAATTTCTAGGGCAATCTAGGAACATTAAAAAATCGTCGACAAATCTAAACGCTCCCTGAAGACCTGGTAGTCCTGTGAGGCGTGCATACATGTGCCTATGTAAATGAGCTAAGTAGAAGCTTTTCGCGAGTGTTTCAGACCTCTTGACGTGACTTTTGAAGTGCCTATCGATAAATGCGGAACGCTACGCGAAGAAACGTCGCGCCATATCCGCTTACACTCCGTAACACAGGCCCTGAGTGTCCGACGAGCAGCAGAATTGGCAAGGCGAATGTTTTCTGAATGATAATGTGGGGCAATGTTGTCTTATCTGATAACTGTTGCATTTGAATAGATGGTGTCGCAAGGAATTACGAATGATTCTGTGAAAAGGATCCGCATATGTTGCTGTACATTACGACTGCCTTAGTATTTTTCATGCTTTGAAATAGGTTTCGTTTGGTCAATTATTTTAGTTGCATTATTCTAGACGAACAAAAGTAAAGTTGCTTTTGAAACCTCTGTGGCAGTGTCACTTATTTTCATCTTATCCGCTCACTTTCTTAATGAAGCTACTGGAGCAATTGCCGTCAATGAGCCCTAATTATGTTCACATTAAGACATACGCCACTCCTATAGTTAAAGGACACGCTGACATTTCAGCTGAGGCGAGTCGCAAGCTCACCTCAGCCTAAAAAGAAAAATAACTGGAGGCGTACCGGTCAAAATGCCTGATGCTAAAGAAATTCAAACATTCGCGCCAAGTAGCATAAGATGATGACGTCACTTCCATTTGCGGTTGTGACGTGACTTTTTTATTTTTTTATTTTTTTGCTTGCTGCTAGTTGTCCCCACCATACGTCGATGTAGACGGTTGCAACAAACCGCCATTTTTATGACATGCGGGCTTCTATGGAAGCTTCGCTACCAGTTGACACATACCTTGCAACTACCGCCACCCCAACTCACGTTAGAAGACCTTACACGAGCACCAGCACCTCAAGCGACGTACGTCACGCGCGCACGTCCTCGAAGTGCAGCATATATATTCATCCTTGTAGCCCCTCCACCTAGCGCATGGGCGTCATTGAACGAATTAAATTTCTCAAAGTAAAATGCCTCGGAAAATTCGTAAAGTACGCCTTCCACACAACCTGCAGACATGATAGAATCGGATTTTAATTCGAATTTACGAGTAAGCATAATTCTGTTAAGCAGAAACTCAAGCACAAACCCCTTATCCAGCGAGGTCTGTTATTTCGGCGAGCACAGAGAGAAATATCCCGAGCAACTATACGCCGCAAGAAGCTACGCAAGAAGTTTAGTCAATGAAAGTTATCACTCCGTGCATTCCGTCCATGCTTGGCTGCGCGCCAACAGCGTTTGCTCGCGCAAGCATGCACGCGAGGTGCTTTGCGACGGGTCGGAAATGAAAGAAACCCGGAAACGACAACAACAAAAAAAAAACATAAAACGACGCAATAGCAGCTGTATACCAAAGTGTGTTTGTTTCTAAAGATTAAAACTTGTTTCATTCAATACTGAGCCTACATAAAAAAAGGTCACACACAATTGCGGTAAAAAAACATCGAGCAATATCCAAGTGCGAACGAAGCCACTGCAAGAAATGTCACAGCATTTAGTGCGATGTTTGGAACGGAGTATAGAGGCTAATAGCTTCGCTGTAAAATCCCGACCAACCATTGCACAACTATACTCTAAAACTTAAAGGAACTAGAAATCGTGGTGTACAAACAATGGAAAGATACAAATATGATGCCTCTATTTAGATGTATGTTAGTCCGATGCTTGCTTTGCTTGCCTTGCTGCACCTTCCATTCTTTGACGCCTCTAAAACTTTCCTGTCTTATCTTTCCCATCTTCATATACAACACCATCAGAGATCGGCGCGTTCCTTCAGTTAGCGGTGCGCGCGATTGACCTACTGGCCAGTCCCGGGGCACGGCCACGTTTTTGGTGAAGTCAAAATGACGACATGTTCCTGTCAGTCATCTTGCAAACGAGCACGTCGTCTGCTAGGCGCCGAACGCGACGGGAGTTGCGAAGTTTGGAGCGAGCACACGCTCGTTACGAGACCGGCTTCGCATGGAGCGTCTGATAGACTGGATTGGATCCAAATGGCGGCTTCGGCCGCGGAATGGCACGTTCGGATCCAATCCATAGTTTAATTCGAAGAAATGGCGCTTGCGATGAGAACCTCGGTTGTTGCATTGTTGCTTGAGGAGGAACAAGAGCAGTGGAGGTGCGAAACGTGTTTGAAAGAAATGGCGGAAAGCGTATTCCGGCTTGCTTTCGTTTCTCGAAACAAATAGTTCGTTGGTTGTGCGGCGAACTCGACCCCATTATAGTGTGCCAAAGAACCACTGCAATGCTGCTCTTGCTTCTTGAAAAGTGCGCCACTGTTCCCGTCGTTCCTTCTTTCGTTCTTTTTCCTCGCTGTGTGGGACGACGCAGAGAAACTAATAGTTATAAATTTTATTAACGTATTACTATTTGAAAACGTGTTTAGGCTTGAGAAGGAAAATAATATTTTTTTTAGATAGAGATTTCATTCATTGAAATACGAGAAACATCTAGTTTTTTGTAGTATACTGTCTGCAAGCAGAGGACAAACGAGGGAAGTAACCTTCCCGGGAGTTCACCGCTTGCCGATTAGCTGCTCTCTCCGCACCATTCTCACAAATTTGGCATACTGCCACTTTGTGACGTTGTAACAACCGAACAGAATGCGTATCGAACAAAGGTCTCCAATCGCGCCCCAGGTCAACGAGCGCGAGGAGACTTTGGTATCGTTCAGCAAGCGGCGAGGGTGAGCGTAGGCATGAGTGACAGCACAGACCATCAGCCACTTCCCGCGCGGTTCCAGATTTAAAATTCACAAAACGACCTCGCAAAAAGTTTGTAAGCCGAAAGAAGTGTTCTTTCCCGTCCACTCAACGTTCTTTGTTTCTTAAAACGAAAAAAATGACAACCATTCCACTCTGCGAAGATGGAATGGCAGTGAAAGCTGACGACAGTCAACGCTCTCAAACGAAAAGCGAAGTGCTTTCGCTGGCATTCCATCTTCACAGAAGTGGAATGGTGATTTTTTGCGTTGTGAGTCTAGCGTCGCTGCTCATTCAGAGGTGGACGGGCTCGCGATTGCCGTTTTCGTTCAGCATCGCGGGAACGTTCTTCGTCGGTGGTCGTTTCGCGCCGGCGCCGTTTACATTCTCGTTGCGCTTCCCTGCGGCGCTCCTCGTACGCATGTTGTTCTTCGGATGTACGAACTATACGTGTGCGCACCATCGATAACACAGCTGTTTTTAGCGCCGATACCTCTGCTGCTTATATACTGCGATAACCTTGACGTCGCGCTATTGTTCACGGCGAGCGTTCTAATCTGTTCCGCATTTTGACATCTGCGCCACCGCACTGCACCCGTATGGGATTGTTAGAAATCGCTAAGCCCGTTTCTGTGGCTGGACGCCGAAAAAACTACGGAAGCTTAGTCATATACAGCTTTCGCTGTAAAATGAGTGCCGAGAAATGCGAAGTAGTACGTCTACTTCACTTCATCGCACTATATCTCATCGCTAGCCGCGCGCATGTTCTTGAAATAGAAACTAGCGCGCACCTTTCGGGGGCGGTTGAGCTATGGCAGTTTTCAGCGCGAATACGTGAAATTGAGGGCAACACTGAATTGTAGCAAAATAAATCTGATTCATCTGTAGGAGCACCCGAATCAATTTTTGGCATGTGTGACAAACTTAACACAATTGAATCACGTTACGATGAGGCCCAAAACCAGCTCACACGCTAAAATGTACTTCTATCCGACATAGGGACGAAGACGAAGTGATTCTCGTAGAGACCACTGTTCCTTCGCGCTGCAGTATTTTCGGCTTTTTCTCGTGTTTTACTGGGAGACGCCGCTCCCATTGCCACGGCACTGGAAGTGGAGTCGGCAGAATGCCGACGCGACGTGACTGCTTCGGCAGGTACCGGCTCGAGGAAGAGAAATTGCCCTGCTAGTGAAGCTGACAGCGAGGACACTGTGCTGTACTCCTGCTCAAGCGATGACGCCTCAGATGACGAAGGCTTCGAAAGAGTGGTACATCGCAAGGCCAAGAGAAGAAACATCAGCGGACGGTCTTCGTCAAGTAGGGCTACCGTCATGCCACAGCGAAGGCCATCGGCGTACACAATTATTTTTGTGCCCGACACACCTGCCGATCACCTCAACCGCCTTAATAGACAAGCGATTTGCGTTTCTCTGGAGGCTCTTGTCCCAGGAGAAATCAAGGATATCAGAATAAATACTCGAAAGAACGTCCTGGCTATTGATGTCCACCACCAAAGCGCAATCAATGCTTTGATGGCAGTAAAGCTCCTAGGCGACAGCAAATTTCACTACCTAATTCCGCAGGACAACGAAACCACGGCTGGTGTCGTTTATGATATTGACACATCGATTAGCGACAGCGACCTGCCAATTTTAATCAAACCTGCCACAGATGGTGTTGCCTTACTACAAGCTCGGCGCCTTGGCAAGTCGACCTGTGTAAGGCTCGTGTTTAAAGGTGTCTCCCTACCATCACATGTAAAGGTCGGCCACTTTCGGCATGTGGCACCTTTCGGCAGCTTTCGTACCCAAACCACTTCAGTGCAGAAGGTGTCAAAGAATTGGACATGTGAGTGCTGTCTGCCAAAATACAGCGACATGCCCACGATGTTCCGAACAACACGACACTGACACTTGCCGTGCAGCAGAGCTCAAGTGCCCAAATTGTCAAGGCTCGCAAGCCGCATCCTCGAAAGACTGTGCACGCCTAAAGAAAGAGCAGAAAATCTTGCGAAAAATGGCAAGAGACGGATCTTCACACAGATATGCTTCTGCAGCGATAAGGCGACATCGCTCGCGGAAACGAAAGTCTACGAAATCCTCTTCCGGTTCAAGGGAAAAGTCTCGTCCGGCAACGCCGCCTCCTGTTCCATCTGTCTCCAGTAAGAGCACGAATGTCAACGATAAAAGCGGCCCTGCTATTCCTACTTCATCAAGTTAGGTGTGGCCAGCACTGCCGAAGACATGTCACGCGCCAGAGCCACCGCACATGACTCGCCGCTTAACGTAAAATGTCACTTCAGTTGACCAAATGCGAGACAAGGATTCACAAGTGATTGCTATGCTCAAATCCCTCACGAATGTCATGCGTCTACTACAGACAAACATGGACACTCCGGCTGCTCGTAGTGCACTGCAAGTGCTGGACGCGCTGACTCCAGTACTTGAAAGCATCGTATAGCACCATGGCCCGCCCCTCGCTGCCCTTCCACAAGGAAATCAAGAAAGCATTGCAGTGGAATGACCGTGGTCTCAACTCGAGAATTTCAGATTTTAGACACTATGTCTTCGAAAACCGATTTCCCATCCTCGTAATTTGAGAACCGAACGTGCAGAATGTTATACGCATTTCTGGCTATGAAGCATTCATGTCTTCTACATGTGGTGATGTGAGCAAGGTAATTGTATATATTAGATGTGATCTGACATACATGTTGTACCCAGTCCCGCCTCATGACGACAACCAGTACGTTTGTTTAATTGTGAAAACGAATAAGCTTACGTTCACACTCGTCGCTGTTTACATTGCTCCTTTACGTGGCTTCGACTCTAAACGACTGCACGACGTGCTATCAGCGACACCCGGCCCTACGATTCTCACCGGAGATTTTAATCCTCACCATCTGCTTTGGGGAGCTTGAAGATGGACTCCAGGGGAAGGAGACTAGCATCCTTTACCACGCAGCACGACCTTTACTGCCTCAACGATGGTAGCTAGTCCAACATTTTTACGCGGGCTTACATACAACAGCTGCATAGACTTGACCCTGGTTTCTCGGCGTCTTGAAAGAAATGTTCAATGGTTTCCAGACGCCGAATCACATGGAAGCGACCACATTCCGACGTACCTGAAGATCCAAATGCCCCTCCACGACCCTCCGGAGAATTGACTGGTCGGCGTTTCGGCCGCACATGGAGGAAGTATGTCAGCAAGGGCACCATTCAAGTCTAGAACATGAAATTCAAAAAGCCATGCAAGACGCTACGCTTGCTTTGCAGCCTTTCCCGAAATACGAAAAATTTGAAGCAGAACTGCAGCGACTACGAGCAATTCGGCGGCGGGCTGAAAGAAGATAAAGGAGAACCAAATCCATCCATGATCTCAGAGAGGCAAGGCGGATGCAAAAGAAGATTCAACGCCACATTGATGTACTACAATCTTAAAGATGGAATCGTTTCTGTGAGTCGTTGGATCCACGTCAGCGATTATCTGAGATATGGAAAACTGTGCGTGGACTTCGCGTATCACCGCAACAGCGTGTTCCTTTCAAATGCCTCGATTTGCACCAAGGTAGCAGCGAAATAGACATTGCTGAAGAATTTTGCTTAACACTTGCCAGCTCGCAGCTCCAACGCGCACTTACACCATGTGCCACTCCTGTGCCACGGGATTCCCGCATGGATGTAATGTTTTCGGCGGAGGAGCTTGAAGCGGCACTGGTGACTTGCAGGCGCTCTTCGTCACCTGGGCCGGGCGGCGTTACCTATGCGCCGCTCGCCAACCTTGGGCAGAAAGTACGACTCATGCTGCTAAACCTTTACAACGAGTCTTGGCGCAACAGTTTGGTTCCACGTGAATGGAAATGCAGCCGCTTGGTTCCGCTTCTCAAACCTGGTAAATCACCGTTAGATTTGTCATCGTACCGCTCCATCGTTCTGGCCAGTTACATAGGGTAAATAATCAAAATAATGATTTTGACTCGCCTGGAACGGTACCTGGAAAATTACAACGTGTACCCCCATGCTATGGCTGGCTTCCGGCGGGGGCGCTCATCCATAGATAATGTCATCGATTTGGTCACCTTTCTTAAACATCAAAAACGTCTGAAACGACTCAATGTGGCATTATTCCTTGACATAAAAGGCGCCTATGATAATATAGCACATTATGCTATTATAGAGGCTCTGATTCAAGCTGGAATCGGTGGCGGCACTTTTCAGTGGCTGTGCAGTTATTTGACCGACAGGCATTTCTTCGTGATGACCGAGGATGGCGCCACGACTCAACACCAAACGTTCCGTGGAGTACCGCAAGGCGGATTATTGAGCCCGACGCTATTTAACCTAGTGCTCGTTGGCCTAGTAAGATTCTTGCCCAACACAGTTCAAGTATCAATCTATGCTGACGACATCTGCATTTGGGCGTCTGCTGTAACACGACTGCAGGTACGAGCACGGCTACAAAAGGCAGCTACCTTAACATCACAGTACTTGCGAAAACAGAACTTAGAGCTGTCGTCAGAGAAATTCTGCCTTGTCACTTTCGCTCGGAAGGCAATGAAGCGTCACTCCGCAAGTGTCAACGGACAAGCAGTTGAAAATGCACGGAAACACCACTTTTTAGGGGTAATTATCGACCGCGACATATCATGGAGCCCGCACGTTTCATACCTAAAGAGGTTCACGACAATAATACATATCCTCAAATTTCTCGGCGGAATTCATGGGGCACATCGATGCGGTCAATGCTGCAGCTTTATAACGCCTTGTTCCTCGGTTTCGCAAGACACAGCCTCCCTGTGCTTGGTAACACCTGCAAAACAAACCTGCGTGTACTCCAGGGACTACAAGCTTAAGCCCTAAGGACGTGTCTCGGTCTTCCGAGGTGTGCGTGTACAGCGACAACGATTGTCATAGCTCGAGATCACCCAATATCAACGTACTTGGTAACCGACGCTCTCAGAGCGCATATTCGCCGCGTTGCCCGACTACCTCCTCACCATCTTGCCGCTCTACCCGCAGAAAGGCCACACGCAACTATCAGTGGTATAATTGTTGCCAATCGTACCTCGTTGCCATCGAACTACATGCCTGCAGCGAGACCCTCCTCACCTTTATGGTGCCTGCACAGACCTGAAATACTCCTCACCATCCCAGGAATCACGAAGAAGGCTAACATGCCGTCGTTTGCCCTGAAGCAAGCCGCATTAGAACTTTTACATGAGGTGCACAGTGGCCGCGTACACGTTTACATCGATGGCTCAGTCACATCTGCAAGTTCAGCTGCTGCTGTGGTGATACCATCAAGATCCGTCAAAATACAGCTGGAAACGTCACATGTATCATCAACGACAGCTGCTGAACTGGTAGCCTTGCGTGCGGCTCTTCATGTCATTCAGGAGGAACCACCCCATGCATGGTCAGTCTTCTGCGATTCCAAGGCAGCCCTACAGAGTGTACTCTCAGCACTGCGCCATGGATCACATGAAAAGCTCGGCGCAGAGGCTGAGCAAGCGTCGCTTCCTGCCTTGCTGCGCTAGTTTTGTCATCGCGCAGGCTTAATTGTGCTTCTTGGACGAGAAGTCATCCGAAGCGATGCCAGATGACACGCCACCACTTGCGTAGAGCACGCTTCTTCACACGGCGTCTCGCAGGGATATATTGTAAGGCTTGCAACGTAGCCATGGAGACGTCCGGTTTCTGTTTCGCCAACAGCGAGCCAATGGACTCCGACAACGACTACACCGTCGTGAAGGGCAAGCGACTGAAGAGAAAATACCGCAAGACAACCAAAGACGTGAGTGAGAAGGCCCCAACGGATCGCCTACTCCGACTTACAGGATTGCTTTTGTGCCGCTCGACGTCTCTAAGATTTTAAATTCTGTGTACAGACAGATTCTTAACACCTACCTTGGTAATGTGGCTCCGAAAGGAATTAACGAACTGCGTTTCAACACCACAGAAATGTAGTCACAGTGGAAGTAGCGACGCAGGCCGCCCTAGAAAAACCGTGCGCATACTAGGACCCATAGAAGTCTGGTCGTTCGTCGTGCACAGTGGTCGCACTAAGGCAGGTGTTATCTCCGATATCGTGATTGACATCAGCGACGAAGAGATACAAAGGCTTCTGTCTTCAACAGTGAAGGTCATCGATTTTCACCGCTTCGGTCACTCGACGAGCGTCAAGCTTCTTTTCGAGGGAGACACGCTACCTGATCATGTCAAGGTGGGCTACGTGAGACACCCGGTGCGTCCTTATGTGCCCCGACCACTGCAATGTCACAAGTGTCTAAAGCTAGGCCATGTCAGCGCTGTCTGCACAGGCCAGACGGCATGCCTCCGCTGTGCCGGCAGCTATGACGTATCTTCATGCACAGTAAGACAAACTAAGTGCTCGAATTGCGATGGACCCCACGAGGCCAATTCCAAGGATTGTCCTAAACAGAAAAAGGAGAAAAAAATACTGAACCAAATGAGCAAGAGAAATATGTCCCACAAGGAGGCGGCAGCATCAGTGCAACACCGGAGGAGACGAACGCGTCGTCGGCGTGGACAAGCTGTAGGTCCAGACGAGAGCTTCATGGCTCCAATTCCGCAGGTACAGCAGAAGGTAATTGAATCAGCATCGATAGAGTTCTCCAAACCATTGCTTCAAGCCAGCTGCGCAAGCCCGGAACCGAATCTATGGCCACGTTCACCGCCGCGCACACGGGCCTCTGACTGTCAGCGCGAGCAAGGACAGTGCACTCAGACATCACCATCGGACTCTGTCATCAAAGCCATGCTGCGACAAATAATCGCCGACCTGCAGCTGCTACTGTCCGGTTTAAATACGCCAGTGGCGCTAACAGCAGCAAAAATTATGAACGCTATAGACAGTCTCTTCGCTACGATGCAGTAACTTATACCTCTGGCCGCGAAGATGACTGTTCTGTGCTGTGAAGTGTACACGTCCGCATTACACAGAAGCATTATGCTGTGCAGCCCTCATCATATTCACTATACCACCACTATCCTTCCTCTTCACATCCTATCTCTGTTACTCCCCAAACCCCTTCCACAGCGTGGAGTAGCAGGCTAGAGGCATTTCACTCAGGCCGACCTCTCCACCTCTCTGCCATTAAATCTCTCTCTCTCTCTCGTCGCAG
This sequence comes from Dermacentor andersoni, assembly GCF_023375885.2. Lineage (NCBI taxonomy): Eukaryota > Metazoa > Arthropoda > Arachnida > Ixodida > Ixodidae > Dermacentor > Dermacentor andersoni. The sequence continues at coordinate 298,674,046 of NC_092814.1, forward strand.
AGATCAGAGAAGTACACCATCGCATAGTTGACGAAGGGCACGATATCATATATCAGTGGTTGCCTAGTCACTGTGGCATACATGGCAATGATCGAGCACACGCAGCTGCCCGATATGCATGACGGCGTCAACTGCGTCGCCATTCCTATTTCGAGCGCCGACGCAGCGAAAAAACTTTGCCGTACTTGCACACGACCTGACATTAGCTCAGTGGAATTCATCCGATTTCACAAGTGCACACCTTCATACCCTGGACCTTAATTTACAACTCCGTATTCCACCCGAGCTTCCACGACGCGACTGCACCCTTCTAGTTCGTCTATGGCTGGGAGTAGCATTTTCAAATGCGTACTCCTTTCTTATCGGAATGTCCAACAGCCCACTTTGTGACTTCTGCGGGTGCAATAAAACAATCGCGCACCTTCTTTGTCAGTGCTCTCGTTTCAACCCGCAAAGAGCAGTCCTCTCTGCCACCGTAGACAAACTGGACAAGTGCCCAATGACAGAAAACAAGATCCTTAGAAACTGGCCTACGCGAACGATCAGCGCGATCGGCTATGAAGGCGCTGCTGTGGTATTTAAAGGACACTGGACTTTCTGACAGATTGTGACTTCACTGCGTGACGTAGGATTGTACGGTGACACTGCATAACACTAGGAACGCCTTTGCGGGCGGCGTGGCGGTGCCCACAGAAACAGTTTGTGTGTATAGGTGCGTGCGTGTGTAGTTCTTTTTATCCTTCTCTCTCTCACCTATCGCATCCCCTTGCCCCTCCCCCAGTACAAGATAGCCAATCGCAGGTAACCTCTGGTTAACCTCCCTGTATTTCCTTTGCCTTTCTCTCTCTCTCTCTATCCGACATAGCAGACTTGCACGACAATTGCAAAAAAAAAAAAAACCCGCCGAAGTAAACGAAGTTTGCTCACAGAAAAACGGTATAAGTATTCACTTGTACGTCCCAAATAGAGCTGCATATCGCCTTGCTAAGTACAATGTGGAGAAATTCAGGACAATGCATACTCAATATGGACTTTTCAAGGACAAAAAGCACCTTTCAAAAGAAGGGTTCAAAGTTGCGGATTCGCAGCACGCGAAAATTTTTCCTTGCAGATGCGGGTGGCTAAAACATAGTTTGAGTTCGTGAAATAAAAAAAAATGTTCTGATAAAATAATATATTGATAAGCTACGCACTGATAACACTACATATGTGTACGACGAAATATCAGGTACATTTGTTCAATCGACGCGATAGATCGCACGGGCAAAATCAGCAGATGCTATCATCCGTTTGCAATCGCAGCTTCGGAAAAGCGACTCATCGCGTTTAACTTTTTCATGTAATAACATACTCCATATACATTGAATACGCGTGGAATTTAAACCATACCTGGAAAACAGCGACTGTGGTACACTAGCTCTGACGGAAACTTGACTTTACTCGGGTATCTAAGATGATGAGGTTCTGCATGATACTAACAATTAGGTCATCTGGAAAAGATCGCGAAAATAGAAGGGTGGCGGTGTCCTAATTGGAGATAAAAGCACATAAATTCATTTGTAGCATAAATTGTCAGCCTATTGCAAACTGTATCCACATTGCATCATTCTTTCCAAATTCAATAATAGCAGTAAGGCCATCAAATAACACTAGTTCCTTTACTTCTGACATGCGCGACGTCCGTAATCCTATTTCACCTAAGTTTCCGAAAGAAATACCTTCTTAACGGTTGATTTTAACTACGCTGACATCAGGTCGCCATCTTTCACATGTAGCTCTTCCTCAACGAAATAATTCGTTGACCACATCCTTGACTTTGCATCTGTAAAGTTTGTCGACCAACCAACACGCGGTACACTTAGGAACGGCCTGCAAAGGTGCCGACATGCAAAGTTTTCCCAGCCAGCTGCAGCAGCGGGGTTGGCGTTTTCTAGGAAGCGACCGTCAGTCTCCAGCCGAACGGCGCCACTGGGTCTACTGTGGAGACTTGCTTTGAAAGGACGACAAGGCGTCCTTCCGCCGCCTCTTGTCGTCACGATGTCTGCTGCGGCGACTGACTTTGGGAGGAGGACAATACGCCGAGTCAGCAACTCTTCGTCGCCGGAATGCCGAGACCAGGTTGGCGAACCAGGCTTTGTTGCAGTAAAACACGTTGTGGGGCTAGTTGGTGCATAGCTTTGAAAAGGTGAAGCGCCAATAGTGACGGCACACAAGAAGAAATACAGACAGGACAAGGCGCTTCCTGTCCTTGTCCTGTCCAACGCCTTGTCCTGTCTGTATTTCTTCTTGTGTGCCGTCACTATTGGCGCTTCACCTTTTCAAAACAGGCTTTGTTAGAGAACTCGCTATCACCGACCTGGTCTGTCGAGAGCGGGGGAGCTCCTGAAGGAATGCATTTGGCGGCGCCGTTTCACGCGCCTTTCAAGATGCAAGACGACAAATGCAAGAACCACGGCAGCCGCTCTGCGGGGGTCAGCAGAACTGGGCAAGACCCAGTTCTGCGAAGACCACCTCGCCTCGGTGGGGGCAGTGAAACCTGTGCGGAAGTGTGTGTGTAAGCCCTCCCCCTTAAAGGCGGCTCGGCTACGATGACTCGGGTCGAACGTTTTCCCTCACCTAGGGATCTAGGAAGGACAGATTGTATTTAATGAGCTATTGCGCGGTTCCTCAGTGTGCTTTTCTCTCGCAGTCATGCTAGACTGATGAACTGCAACGTCCTTTTATGTAGATACGGTAAATAAACCCATATTCCTCGTTCTCGTTGAGAGCAAGTCTCTCACTTCAACAATGTCCTCAGCGGGGATGAGTTGGACGACGGCATGGGCCAGCTACCATCTATTTCATGCCTGACTCCAAACATAACAGTACTAAAAGCCTCAACCTGCTTCTAACATCAGAACCTTAGATTACTAGTGCCAGTTCCATTACCGATGGATTCAATGATCACACAATTCTGAACTTCGCCATTACTATTCCATAACATTCACGAACCCTTACTTCTAAGCGCACCTTTACTTGCCAGCTGCAGCAGCAACGTTTGCGAGCGATAGACTGGTTAAGAACGCACGTCACACCGGCTGCGGAACGTGGCACCGTTCCGGTGCGGGTGTGACGTCCGTTCTAAACCACAGTCTGTCGCAAACGTTGCAACCACTTCCCGACGGATTGCTTACAAACGTTTTGGCGAACTGCTTCGTTGCCGCTGCGTACACGGTGTTTCTGAATTGGCAAAGTTGCCGCTGCTGCCTCGATCGCTGCACCGCTGTGCTCGCAGTTTGTCTGCCTGTCGGAGACTTCGGAGGTGCACGTTACCTCACTGCAGCCGCCGCAGCTCACCGTGCTCGCTCTGCCTTTCGCTTTGTCAGGGTCTTGGGTTGTGAACGTTGTTTCGCTGCAGCCGCTCTGCTTCGTACGTTTCGCTGCGTTGCCATGGTCTTGTACTTCGTCGGCAGCGAACTGGAGCCTCCATCCACTCTTTCCTGTCTCGCCTGATGACGTAAACGCGTACGATGAAGACTACATAGCCCCGAAAGGGACGCCACTTCTATCATGCACCGTCTAAGGAATCACCCGCCAGGCAGCGCCCAACCACGTGCGCAGCCTCGACGATATTTATCCCTGTTGCATGTTTCAATGGTGGTACAATGCAACGAAGGCGCACTGGTTAGCGCGCTCGGCTACCGAGTGGTATCAGTGGCTGTGGAACAATTGATGGAATCCTCAGCGTGGCGGCCCTTTCTTTTTTTCTTATTCATTAGGTGGAGATTACGCAATTTGTGTGCCGTTTTTCGGCTACGGCTTTCTGCCACAGGTTTCTGACGACGGAGGGGCCGTACAATGAGCTAAGTAATGCTCTCGCATGAATACGCGATGTCAGTGTGCTTTGTTTTTGTGAAGCAGAGGATGCGATCGGCAGATAACGGTACAGCGAGTAAACATTGCCAGTTAGTTTGACCAGTATGCGTAGAGCAGTCACCAAAAAGAAAAAAAAAATGATGGGGTTTACGTGCCGAACCCACTTTCTGCTTATGAGGCACGCCATAGTGGGGTACTCGGGAATTTTCGAACACCTGGGGTTCTTTACATGCATCTAAATCTAAGTACATGGGTGTTTTCGCACTTCGCCCCCATCGAAATTCGGACGCTGTGGCCGGGATTCGATCGCGCGACATCGTGCTTCGCAGCCTAACACCATGAACACTAAGCAACCACGGCGGGTAGCACTCACTAAGCGAGTGGAGAACCGAGAGATGTAGCGTATACTCAGCGCAGTAGCCAAGAGTAACATGCGTCGACGGTTAGTAAACGTACGCTACCGCAAGCCGGAGGCACGGACGCGGCGCATAGCCAATGCCTGCGACAGCACCTACCATACTGACCGGAGCCGGTAACATTGGCCGACCACTTTCGCAGACACCGCTAATAGAACCCTGTGGAGCCTCCCTGCCTTCTCCTCCTCGGAAGAAACAGCTTTCGCACAGAGCCATAGAATAAGTTGCGTTCAATGTAGCGCGACGAGCACGCCGACACAGATGACGAACAAGACACACACGCACCTCGGTGTCCGCGCGCTGACTGTACTTCATTGAGCACTTTCGCGAACGAGATCAAATGAAAACATGGAGTCAACAAATCGTAGCGGCGAAGAAACGGAGAGAGAGAGGGGAATATAGCAAGGCAAGGATGTTAACCAGTCAAGAGTCCGGTTGGCTACCCTACGCTGGGGGAAGGGAGAAGGGGAAGAGAGAGAAGAGAGAGAGAAGGTATAGATATGTGCACGGACAGTACTTGAGTTAAAGCCGCTCGCGCAAACCAGACGTTCTGAGAAAGCACAAAAGTGCCTTCACTGTCTTCTGAGCCGATGATCGGTGGGGACGGTGCTCTAGTACTGTCTGTTCCCTCAGAGGACGATCATCTAATTTCCTCAATGTGTTAGACACACATTGTCTTGTGCTTCAAATTGAGGACAATGGCAAAATAAGTGGTCAACGTTCTCCTCGCCACCGTAAACATCACATGCAGGACTATCAGCTATTCCAATTACTGCTGAATAGGCATTCGTGAAGGCATATTAGAGGTTGGATTGCGCAACATTTTTACGAGACACACAGAAGAGACACACACCACAGAGCGCTGGAGATCGGAACCAGTGCACCGTTATCTGGGAAGGAGCCTAGCGATCCAAGCACACGAGATAAAATAGTGGTGATGCCATACATTCATTCGATCGCGCACCGAGTAAAGAAAATTGGTAAAAGATGCGAGGTAAAAGTGGTGTTTTCCGCACCAGATAAATTGCTGAGCATTTGTGCAAAGGTTAACCCAGGTGCCACACAGAAACGAGGCTGTGAAACACAACACAGAAAGAAGTTCGTCGACTGCACTGAGGGAGTGGTATATTCCATTCCACTTCAGTGCGGCAGAAAGTACATCGGACAGACTGGACGATGTTTAAACGAAAGATTAAAGGAACATGATTATAACGTTTCAAGGACAGTCACCGGACACCTTGGGATACATTGTAGAGATTGCGGATGTCGGCCACTCTTTCAGAGTTGTAAGATTGTGAGCAAAGATGTCAGCCAAATCACAAGGGAGATAATCGAAGCCGCTGAGATTGCGCGTTTGGGAAGTATGTGCGTGAGCACGCCTTCAGTATCCCTTAGTGCAAAGGAATTAGATTTCCTCAAGAGCTAATCTTAAATTTCGTATCCTGGTCTTTTTTGTGTGATGTCGAGTGCATCAAAAACGATCACGTGACAAAGCCGGCTTGGCATTGGTAGATGGCAATGTTCGTCAAAACTATTTTTGTTTCTTGTTTAATTTTTGGTCCCTACCGCCCTCCCCCCTGAGTATCTTCCTGTATTTATTCCACTGACAAGGGAATAAAACGATAGTTGCAAGTAGCGCTCTGTGGTGTGTGTCTCTTCTGTGTGTCTCGTAAAAATGTTGCGCAATACAACCTCTAATATGCTATACCAACACGCCCAGTCGTCAACCTTGGCAAGTTTCGTGAAGGCAACTAAGGATGTCAACATTGTGTGCCACTTCATTTCCGTCTTTGGGCAGTCAGCTAACTTAGAGAAACAGACACAAGAAAAGGAGCACGACACCTCGATCGAATACGTATATGACAGGTGTACCTTAATAGTAATAATTTATTTTGCTTGCTTTCCGTAATGAAATTGTTAAAACTGCCCAGACAGATGTAGTGCCGTCACCACCTTTCACATACAGAAACTAAAGGAGGCCAGTCTTACAAATACATCAACAAGCGCACATTCCTCGAACCCCCTTCTACGCCGAATGACGCGAGAATAAAGTATTTTTGCAGTGCCCATAGAACATCTATAGAAGAGGATTCAGCGATTTGGAAAATAAAAAAAAGCTTGACACAAATTAGCGGCCTTTGGTACTGACGTTATACATAAGAGCTTGTGGGCTTGCCCTCGTCGTTATTCAAGCCACTGAAGGCCTCTTTGCCGCTGCTGTGTTGCACAAACTCCTCTTTGGAATCTCGTAACTTGTGGACCAATTGCGACATCTTCCCTTCAGCACCGTTGGCATTGGGAACTTCGTCCTTGAGTTCTTTCTCTTTTGTCGCACGTCGAACCTCGAAGATGAGTTTGTCCAATCTGCCCGTTGGAGCTTCGCAGAAAATGAACATGAAGTAGCCGAGCAGGAAGCTCCAAACGAGTACACTGAAGTAGAAAGAAACCTGCAAGAAGAACAGCATAGAAGAAAGTGCATCAGAAAATAAAGACTCTTAAACATAGAGTTTACCAAACTATGTTAACCAAATGTTTATTCAAACAGCCCTTTCTTCGCCCACTGTAAGCGTTTTCACCAGAAAGGAGTACATGTCCTGTGGACAACACAAGTAACACAGGCGAGGAATGAATATCATAGCGCTACGTCACATATCGTGAACCACCGTGCAAGCATGAAAATTTTACAACACATAGCGAGTTTGTAGGCCTTACAACTGCTGAGTTAAGATCAGTTTGGGTTTGATAGTTTATACCTACTATGGCATAGTGAGCTCTTTTAAACACGACCATTCCTGCTCCGATGGACAAACGCACGGCCCAGCTACGCCTCTCTGAGCGGCGCGCGTGAGACAAACTTTAGCTCCAAAGGCGCCTCGCGTGGCGCGACAACTGTACCATCTGCGCACGCAATGTATGCATGATCCAGTAGTGGCTTATATCGTCTACACGACGATACCCAAATAAGGTAGGTGGGTACTATGGTTGCAAAGGCGAAAGTGATAACGCTATAACATGTTTTACGGCGAAGCTGTTTATAACTGGCGATTCTTTAGTGGGCTCCATGTTGCGGGAACCGCTCTCGATCTCGCTTGCCTCTCTCAACGTGAGATCGCTAGGTCTTCACTCCAAAGATATAATGCATGACTTCGTACTCAACGAGGTTCAGGTGCTGTGTCTCTCGGAGACGTGGAGGGACATAGACGCCCAAGAGACCGGCTACGTTGGAATAACGGTCGCGAAACGAATTGACAACCGCTCTGCCCGAGTCGCCGTCTACGCAAGGAAAGAAGCGTGCGTGACCGCGTACATGTTTAAGTCTGACCCGGTCGACTGCGGTGATGTGTGTGCCGTGAAAACCCTCGACGGAATCGTCGCCTTTTCCGTGTACATATTGTCGAGCACTTCCAAGGCCGACTACAGCGGTTCATGCGAACGCACTTCGCGGTGTTGGCGAGAGAAAACACTACTCCTTTCGTCATCGTGGGGGACTTTAACGTCGACATTTCGAAACAGGAAAACAAGTGGTTCGTAGACTTTGTCTTCGAAGAGTTTGTACTAAAGTGTTACACAGAAAAGAAACTGCCAACCACCATCCGTGACTCGTGTGCCGACCTAACGTCGGCGAAGAACATGGCAACTGTCAAAACCGAAAACCTCAGTGTATACCACAGCGATCATAAAGCCGTCGTGAATGTCGTTGTGCAATAAATGGTTACACACTGCATTTTACGGGGTACTCATTTCATTCGTTAGACTAGAACAGGTTAAGTGGATGGCAACAGCATCGCTGGCAATCCACCATCACAGAGTGGATTGGGCCTTCAAATTTTTCTTACATCAGTTTCAGCAAGGATTTTCGATCACCTGGGGTTCTTTACATGCATCTAAACCTAAGTACATGGGTGTTTTCGCACTTTACCCCCATCGAAATTGTCAGGATTTGTCTAGACGTTTTACGTCAACAAACAAAAAGTGGGTTTCCATACTGTTTCATATACAGGGTTTGTTATTTTCTTAGCGGCCCGAAAGATCAAACAAATGCTGGAATATCAGTGTCACATAGTGCAATTCTGAGTATTGTATGAACGCTAGAGAAGGCGGTAGGTGCGCCGGGCTTAGCTGAAAAATAAAGAAAAAGCAAACGAGAACACAAGGTTCCTTCACTGTCCGCCTGTAATCCCTGTATGCGTGACGCTGACTGAATGGATGCGCCACCGATGCGTTGGTGCACAGTGGTGCACAATGGGCGATACGCTCCTCCCTTCTCTGGAAAACGCAGCCGGCTCTCGTCGCCGATTGGCTGACACTAGCCTTAGCTGCAGATCTCAGCTGCAGAGAGCGGAGTCAGTGTGTGGGTTGTAGCAGATGCGTATTTTATATGAATAATTATAGATACTACTACCAAACCGTGGCATATTGCTTCCGCCTGAAGCTAACGAAAACTAACGATGTCTTTGCCCCTGTTCACTTACAATGAAGAAATGCGAGTAGTGCAGCCGTTCCCGCGATATGTGCATCGTGAGCTGTGCGAAGGGAAAGTGGACAATGTACACGCCGAAGGCCAGCCTGCTGAGGGGCGGGAATGCACTCCATGACAGGAACGTGCACAGGAAGCCTGCGTGGTGAGAAAAACAAAATATAAACAAACTCTCCATAGACCTGAGTAAGCCTTTGGCAATTCTGGTTCACAGTTGCTATGCTACGTTTGTAGTTGTTTACAACAAATTCTTGTTGTCCATGTACTATAATCCAAGCTCACAAGACGGAGAACATCGGTAAGAAAAAGCTTTATTCAGCACTTTTTATGTGCTTGTGCTTTACTGTAATTACATATGCCAGTGAGTCGAGATTTACGCGCTGCTTCTAAAGTGGCGGTGATCACAATTCGCGGAGGCGGCGTAAAGCATTATCACAAGCTCGTGGCACTGCTTCTATTTAGCACATCCCGTCGCGGTCTTTTCGCGCGTACCAGAAAGAAGCAGGCATTCTTTTTTTAAAACTTGTTTCCTGCAATAGCCGCAGCGGACTCCTGACACCAAGAATCGTCAAGCCGCATATACAACTATCGTACTATAAGTAAAACATGGCGGCGTCATTTTCCCAGTGAAGCACGACGGCAGAATATTTCATTGTTATAGAGAACGGGCGCAGCGTACCAATGTAAGACACTCTGCAAGCGCGTCGTGGCTATCCAGAAGTTGAGGGGGTTATTAAAAAAATAGAAAAGAATCACAAAGCATTCCCGCGCAAATTAGAGGGATGAATTTAACCGAAGCTGCATACCGATTAAGAATTGAACACGTTAGAGTTTCCCGAAACATACAGGTAAGCTTCTTGCTGTCTTCGAGTTACGGTAAAAAAAGCATGAATAAAACAAAACATAAAACAGCCGTTGGTTCTGGGTGTATAGCTCGTGATAGCACAGCAGAGTACCATGGCTGTAACCAATTCCCTTTTCACGTGCAGCTGCACTCTAGCAATAAGAACGGGAAGGACCAGTTGTAAGAAAATGCGTCTGGCCTTCGCGAATTTCAAACAATAAAAAAATAAAGAAACAATGGGCGATAGCCTCCAGGAAGCGGGGACAAATTATCGTCGCCTCTTTTAGATCCTGATCAACTTGTATACCCCTGTGGCGGTAGATTACCATCACCAAAGGAAGTCGTCTTGGCCCAACGTGGTTTGCGTAATTAATACTGGTTTGCAATCGCAAGCAAGCGCCCATGGATGTGCGGCCCTTGGCTCCCACTTATGCCCACGCGCACTGAAAGAGCACGTCTGCTCTCATGAAAACGATGCAGGGTTGTCGAAGCTGAAAATGGCGTCAGCCGGTCAGGACTGGCTGCATCGGGGGCACTTTTTGAAAGGTAGGCGACTAACGAGAGCCCCTATATGGGCAGACGCGTTAACTGACAATAAAATAACCGCGGCTCTATAGAGATAATCATAGCACCAAATAAACAATGAAGGCAAGTGAAGCGTGAGGGAGCTTAACTCTATTCTTGCTTTATGTATACTTAAATATAATGCTAAATGCTACTATAACCTTCAAATCCTTAATAAGTGAGAAGAAAAATAACTCTGGAAACGACGGCAAAAGACGAAGACAAAGTCGCAATGAAAGCATGGCACTTGAGAAATGCTGAGCTACGGCGATGGGGCTGTCCATTCATACACTATCATTGTGCGTAGTGTAGATGTGTTTTTAGCCTAGCTCTTAGAGGTTTAGCGAGAGCCACTCACACTCATAGCAGCGATAGCGGCACGCCCACCAATCCGTGATTATGGGAAGTAGAGCATCGCAAGCGTGAAGTATGTTTCACATGATGCGACTTTCATCGCATCGAAGTGAGATTTCGGTCGCAGGTTCGCGATATAGGAAAATGTCACCGTTGTAGCGGGGCATGCTTTTAGGAATAGAGAAATATAAAGAATATGTAACTACCACAAAATGCTTTGTCAAAAGCATATGACATGACAGCATAGTATTCGAAGTTTCAACGTTGTACAATACCCGCCACCATTTGCCACCAATGCACTTTTGTGCATGGAATTTTTTTTTATGGTGCTAGTAACATTACTGTGATACTCTAACACACTACCTCTCCGTAAACATTCCCTGCCTTTCCTTGCTTCTCCCTCTCTAGCTCCTGTACAATACATGCAACAAGGTAGATAGGAGTGAAGCACCTTGCATTTCTAAACAGTAGGTAACACATTAAACAAACGCAAATCAAGATCGTGCAGTGAAGTTAGCCAGTTGCATCCATTCCCGCGAATTTTACGTGCGCACTGAGCTTGCACTTCCACAGATAATCAACTGCGCAGACGTACCACAATGCATAAGCAATGCCCAGCAATGGAGAAGCAGAGTTTCTTATAAGTATGCAATTACAGTTCTTACTACATAAACCCGTATAGCCATATCCTGTCATTACTGCCTCGATAATTAATGTAAAACGAAACTTACTAGATATACAATTACAGTATGAAATTTGTGTATCGAAATCTTCTTTTTACTCAAGTCGGGTACTGTGCTGGGTGAGTTGGTGCATAGATAAGAAAGGCAATGTGGCGCAACGTAAAATAACATACGAAAAAAAAGAAGAGACGGAAGAAAGAACGAGAGTTGTCCTTTCTGGCATTCTTTCTGGCACCTCCTTCTTCTTCCGTCCGTTATTCCGCATTGCGCAAGAATACATTTATTCTTTTTACTACATTGTAAAAAACATCTGCTTGTTGATTTATTCCATAGTGTGATCTAATGGCATGCGTGTGCAAACTCCCCAATATTTTAATCAGGCCAGCTTACGTAGACTCGGACTCAGACTCAGCCAAACTTGTACTCAGCCGAACGTGCTCCGTCTCATATTCACCAAAATTTCACTCAGCCAGGTTCACACGAACTCAGCCTCATGGTTCGGTTCAAGACTTAGTGAGCTGACTCGAGTTTACGACACTTCATTCCATGACATTAAACTTGTGACCTGCGCGCTACATAAGCAAACATTGCTCTGGAGTCCGTGTTACATCGGATGAAAATAAGAAAAGCTATACACAGTGCAGTTAGTTCTATAGAATTTAACTGACCTTTGCATGAAAGCTTCGCCTCAAGTAGATTGCAACTAGTGAATGTGACCTGCATCATATTTTTGTCGATACTATTACCTATCTTGGCCATTACGGGGTGACCATACATTGTACCTTTCAACACAATGTTGCGTAAATGAGTGTCGTAGAATACACCAATAAACGCTTACATCACTGCAAGTATAACCATCAGAACACGATACAAACAGGTGTGCATAATAAGATGAGCACGAATGCTAAATGAATGTACAGATGGAATCTCACTTCGGCCGAGTTTGCCGCCATATATTGCAAAAAAGCACAGGCCGACACTGCAATGAGGCAACGCATGGCCATGTTGCTTGCCGGAGCCATGTGATATAGGGTAAACATACCGGAAACCTAGCAGCTACCCCGAGGTAACAGCTACAGACGCCGGTGCAATCCGCAGCCGGCCACTCAAGGAGTCTAGACATGTGTGTTCACTCTGTACTTGTACTAAAGCATGCTTCTATTGTCTGTATTGTCACGTAGTAGTGACGGCAAGCAACCCAGTAGCTATACTGTGAATGACAAAACATTTATTGGGCGAACTTCTGCCTACAAAAACAGGCTACACTTAAAGCACAGGGACAGCGGCGAACACAGTGGGCGATGGTTGAAAATCTGATCTGCCAGTCGAGCGCCTAGTTTGAGATTGCACTTGTAGATTACAGTGATATCATATTCTTGCAGTCTGAGGTATCACCGCACCACGGGTCCTGAAGGGTCTTTTATGTTCGCCAGCCAATACAACGCGTGATGGTCGGAGACAACATTGAACTGCCTGCGATATAAGTAAGGGCGGAATTTTTCCGTAGCCAATATGATGGCGAGGCATTTCTTTGCGGTCGTAGAATTTTTGACTTCCGCTTTTGAGAGCGAACGGCTAGCGTATGCTATCACCCGTTCAAGTGCGTCTTTCCTCTGGACTAGGACGGCACCGAGGCCTAGGCTAATGGCGTAAAAAATTTTAGCGCTCTATTTTGTAATTTGTAATTTTGTAGTTAGGTGATATCGTAATAAGTTATGATGGTGTCTTAAACCTAATCTTGAATCTCGACACTAAAAAGTGCACCGATTCAGATGGTATCTGGAATTCTTGTAAGATACTCCCTGTGGACAGCTGAGCACCTTACTGTAATTTTTCGGATATCCTTAGACTCTGGTGAAGTACCAACTAAATGGAAAACAGCCAAAGTCCTGCCTTTGTATATATCATGTGATAAACAACTTCTGTTGAATTACAGGCCGATATCTCTCACACCCCAGTTATGCAAGATGATATTATTCGTGCAAATTATTCACAAACATATAATCGAATTCCTTCACTTTGATGATGTTCTAACATCAGCCCCAGCATGTTTTCCGTCGTGGTTATAGCATTTTAATGCAATCACTCGATTTTTTCATGATATCGGTTCTTACCTAGGCATAGGTAATCAAGTGGATGCCATCTTCACTGACTTCTCTAAAGGGTTTGACTCTGTGATTCGTTCTAAACTACTGCTAAAATTAAACGCCATATTCAATAATCCCCGCCTTATTTCTTGGATAGCCAGTTTTCTTCGTTATCGCTCGCAATTAGTTTCTTTTAACTCAGTGGCTCAACTCCTGTCGACGTTACGTCAGGCGTTCCTCAGGGATCCGTATTAGGCCCTTGATTATTTCTAATATACATCAATGAATTACCTCGTAGTACCTAAACTAAATCAGACTTTATGCAGATGACTACGTCTTCTATACGAATCCATTAACTCCATTGATGACGACCACCATCTTGCCCGATCCCTTATGTCTTTCTTCGCATGGTGCAAAAGGTGGCAAATGAACATCAACTGAAGTAAAACAGTCGTGATGTCATTTGCCAATAGGCAGAGCCCCATCTCGTTAGATTATTCTCTGGATGGCATTCAACTTAAAAGAAAGCCTCAATATAAATACAGAGGTGTCATTCTAACAGAACGTCTTTCTTGGTCAAAACATATTCAATATGTAAACGGAAAAGCCCTAAGAAGATTGGGTTATTTGCGCCGCACTTTAGCTAAGACCTCCCGCGATACTAAACTGCTATTATATAAAACGTTAATTCGCCCTATTCTAGAATTTGCATCTGTCGTTTGGTTCCCCTACAAACAATGTGAAATAAGCTCTCTCAATAACATTCAACAAAAATCTATCCGTTTCATTTGTCAGAATTACAGCCACCGTTTCTCAACAACACCGGATGAACAATCTTTGGACATTGAGCCATTTCCATATCAGGTTTTTTCGATTTTAACCATATCACATTTGGTAATGCATGTTATACCCGTAGCTCTCACGCCTTGGACATAACACCTATTTATGCCTGTACTAATACACTCAATTACAGTTTTTTTTCCACATACGATAGAGGTTTGGAATTCTCTACCCTGTAACATTCGTTCAATATCACTAAAATATTTTATAGCTACCACTGGTAGGCGCTTCGCTAATATGTAAAGCACTTCTTTTTGATCATTCATCTATTTATGTATATCTGTGTTTTTTAATGTGTAATGTATAGTAACGTATAATGTTCGCACTCCTGCTATAGCCCTATATCGGGGTGCAGTATATGTAAATAAATAAATAAATAAATAAATAAAACGATTGTACTCCTATCAACGTATTTAATGATTGCCCTGGGGTTACGCCCCAGCACAACGTACTGCAGCATATTCATTTAAGCTTATCGATAGAGATTCGCTGCATAATGGCAGCTCGAGACGCAACACGAGAAAGCCGATAATGCCCATATCTGTAAGAATGAAATAATGCTACGCGCAAAACTGACTGATGCTCCTATGCGATTTGTGGTGTCGGCTTTTGCTCATTTGGAAATATTCAGAGCGGACGTTTTAGATAATTATAGTACATGCACTCCGTTGGACGAACCAGGCTAGCGCCAAGGATGGATTGAATTTCACAATACAAACTCCGTTCCACGTTGACTAATCACACACAGATCATTTGCGGCTTACTGCTGGGGCAGATGTGAGCTTCCGGGTTGGTGCTTGCTGCAGGCACCGGTCATGCACAATTACGAACAATATGCACACATAATTTCTCCGGAAGCTGACGCTAAGCACGCGGAGTTCGATGGTCTCTCTGCACTGACAGGACGGCTTCGCAGCAGACGAACTTCGAATACTGCATATGCGATGAGGATAGTTATATGGGCTCGTTGAGAGCACCTCTCGTAATTTGTTGTAGCGCAGGCAGAACGACACCGACGTAGAAGACACGGGAGGCAGCAAAGAGCACTAAACGAACAGCTGTGAACAGCTGTTTAGGTCTACCATGTGACCCAACTGCTGGAACTGCTGTTGCCCACTCCAAAGCAAATTTGAACTTGAAAGCGTTTTTAAGTTACAAAACTAGCGTATTTCTTACTCCATTAAAAACAATTCAGTAATCTCACAATGCACTGGTTTCTCCATTAAATTTGAAAAATTATGCAGTGTATGCCACATAATCTCGCAGCAATCAAGCCTGGGCGTCACACCAGCGGCATTGTTGAAATCGCAGTCGTGTGAAATGAACCCTGTAAAAATCACACTGCAACGCGGCTGCACCGAACTTTTTTTAGCTCCTGCCGCAGCACGTGAAACAGCCTTGATGTGGAGGCTGTTGGTTGGGCTACCACCGGCAGTTCTTCCCACATCTTCCCACCTTTTTGTTTATTAAGGATATTGCCACAGGTACATTCCTTTGCATTTAACCGCTGACCGTTTTTCACCAGATAATCGCCGTTATCAAGTTACGCCCCTGCGCAAAAAGCGCCTTTTTTATCCGAAATTTCGCAGACGTTGCCTACCGGTCAATAGCCAGACGCTCGCCGTGGTTGCGTATTCGCTTTCGCGTTGCACGTTGAAGCACGAGGTCGGGGGTCAAATCACGGCCACGACGTCCTTATTTCGCTGGGGCCAAGATGAAATACGCCTGTGTACCACGTATTGGGTGCACTTTAAAGAACCCCAGGTGGAAAAAATTATTCCGGAGTCCTTCACTATGACGTGCTTCATAATAACATGATGGTTTTGACACGTGAAACCGCAGAATTTAATTAAAACAGAAATGTCCAATCAGATTCGGCGCATGTCGCGAACCGCGTTGTACCGTCGTGTCTTCTCGAATGCAAGCGAGCACCGGTTATTGCTCTTTAATGTAACTGCGATGCTACATGTATAAATAGCGGACACACGTGACCAGTAGGTCAGATTTCGACTACGGGGATTGTGCTCGCCACAACTGTTGTGACCATCGAGTGTTGCTTGTCCATGCATGTGGGCGCAATTTCGCCCCAGTGAAGATTTTCATTCTCAGCTTAAAATTCTCGCAGCGCTTGGTTCCTCACTGTCACTCTACAACATGATAACATGAAGCTCATTGCAGCATTGAACCCTCACCTTTACTTAAGAATATGATTACATAAAAAATTATTTCCTTTATGATTTTTATGGCATCACTGTATGTTGACATTGTATTAAATTTACGGCATGAGTGACACGATCAGTGAGTTAATATGATTTAGGTAATGAAATAGTGCATATTCTAAATGAATAAATAATTAAGTAAATAAATATATACGAGGGGAAGTCAGACATGACAGGGACTTTTGCAATTTCTCGCACTAGAGTTTAGTAACACTGCTAGTATCCACCGCTGAATTATTGTCGTATGCAACACTTCTATGCCACCTATCACTCTTATTCCTGCGTTAGACCTTAGAGTGTAACAGACCGTTAAACATGGCAGCTCCATTGTCGATCTACCCCAAGGAGGAATTGAGGGCAGTGATTCGCTTTTAGTTTGCGGAAGGTGTTAAACCTGCGCAAATGGTTTGTCGAATGCAAGCGCAGTATGGTGACAGTTGTTTATCGCGAAGTAAGATCTAGGAATGGATAGAGCGTTTCAAACAGGGAAGAGTTTCTTTATATGCCGAGGAAAGATCGGGCAGGCCATCAACGTCAACACATGAGGACAATGTGACAGTCGTTGAGGGTATGGTGATGGACGAACTCGCCAATTCCTTACATATCAGTCATGGTTCAACGTATTCCATCTTACACGACAGGCTAAATTTTGGGAAAGTGTGTGCAAGGTGGGTCCCGAAAAGATTGTCAGCGCAGCATAAGGCACAAAGGTTGCACATCTCGTGTGAACATTTGGGCCGTTATCGCCAAGAGGGAGATGGATTTTTACAGCATATTGTTGCTGTAGAAGAAACGGGGGTACATCATCACGAAACGGGAAGTAAGTCTGCGAGCATAGTTTGGAAGCACTCATCATCACCAGAAGTTAAGACGTTTAAACGTCAACCATCAGCTGGTAACATTATTCTAACACTATTCTGGGACGTGGAAGGTGTGGTAGCCATTCATTTCACCCCAAGAGGCAAAACTGTCAATACTGAAAGCTATTGTGATGTGTTGCGAGCTAAATTGAAACCTGCAATCAGATCCAAACGTCGTGGAAAACTGCGAAAATGTGTCATCCTGCAGCAAGATAATCTTCCTCCTCATTCTGCCAAACGGACGGCTGAAACAATAAAGGAGTTGCCATGGGATTCGAATTGCTGGAACACCCGCCATACAGTCCAGACCTGGCTCCAAGCGATTTCCACATGTTTGGACCACTGAAGGAAAGCGCTCAGGGGAAGAAAATTTGCAACCGATGCAGAAGTAGTCATTGATGCGGCGCAAAATTGGTTAAAGGTGGAACCAAAAAACTTGTTTTTCCGCCGGAATAAAAAACTTGTGAAACATTGGGCAAAATTTGTTGAAGTGCCGCCAGGTTATGTAGGAAATTATTGGATGTTTCTGTTTTCTATCATTCGAATAAATGTACCTTTTCTGAAAACGCCCTTCGCTTTGTGACTCCCCATATATATATATATATATATATATATATATATATATATATATATATATATATATATATATATATATATATACGTACAATTCCTGGCGACTACTGCAGAGCGCCATGTATAGCTGCAAAACTAACCTCTTCATCTATGACACGCAGTTTTCGAGAATTTAGCTCCGCACTGAACATTTGTGTGCCACATAAGTTGCCGGAATGCACCTCGCATGCAACCCACTGCTGTGGCTACAAGTCCTGACAATTTCGCAAAAAACAAAAACAAAAAAAGAACAAATAAAGTAACACTTACATCTATCACAACGTCGATGGCAAATCTGGGATACATTTCATTCAATATTTGAAATTTTATGCATTACTTACAATTTATTTTGTTGCCGATGTTTGTTTATTCGCCGAAAAAAACTCCTTGAAAGTACACTTCGTGAACTTGGTTCGTGAGTAACTGGTTCGATTTTCCTTTGCTTTGTGGCCTCGGGAGCCACAGGGATGTATATAATGCTGCATACAATTTGCTGGAACCTACAGAGCTTTCACAATATTAATGTCCTTTTTCTTTACTGTCACTATTATTTTTCTACCAAATTCTTCATAGCTTGGCTAGTTGAATAGAGCTAATTCTCGTTATATCTATTTTAATTATCCACTCATCTCCTCTCATTACTCAATTACGCACTAGTATTTCGTTTCAAGCTTTTCCCTTTTCTACTTTTTCCGTTCAGTACGGTATTTACAACATAATTTTTTTTATATTGCGCTTCGTCCAACCGCTCGATTCTTGGTCCATTGCCGGTTGTGGGTACGTGCCATGTTGGAGGTTCAATAACAACGACAATCCTGATACTTGACCACCGTTCTATCTACCGCGTTCTGCTGCTGAACACAGGGTCATGGGGTCGATGGTCGACTGCAGCGACCTCCTCCCAGCGCGTAGTGTATAAGTAAACCTTAAATATCTCCTCTTGGGGGCGACGGGGTAACATATATAGACTTGGTGACTATTTGTGACCGCTCCGCTGAAATGGGGATGTCAGTAAATCATTATTATCATCATGTGTTACGTAGTTCAGGAAGCTTGATGCTGGGAACGTTTTGTCCGTTAAAAAAAGATAGGTAAGACATAAGGCAAAATATTAGCAAATAAAGAGCTTCGTGGCCGCCATATGCAAGGCGACGCTCATAGCATCCAACATTCCAACAACAAACATCAAACAAACAACAAACAAAGCATCCCACCAAAAACGGCATACACCATCCTTCCATCCATACGGGAGCCCTCTACTAAGGGCGTCTCTTACAGCCCACAGCGCAATTTCAGGACTTGAAATTCCTTAATAATAACCTTCGGAGTATATGTGACCTTGGCAAAATAATGCTCGCCGCATTTAGCGGACTCCAGCAGACCTATAGAATAACACCCTATCTTCAACAACGCAGCGTTCGAGATGAAGAGGCCCGGCGAACTTCTATGTTAGTGACATTCTAATGTTGGCTTCGTGAACAGCCTGCTCAGTTTGTCGGGTAACGAAGAGAATCCAAGTATTACCAGTTGCAATAGTCTGCAAATATATAGGACCCTCCAGCTGCCACCAGTTTTGCTTCACGGTTAAAACATTGTTTGCTAAGTGGATTTTACTCACAAATACACTTGAATGGTGAATGCATGCGCTCGACGTATGCGGCGTGTTTACACTTTTTATCACATCAACAATATGTGCCTATAATCAACTACGGGACTCGGCGAAGAAATGAGCCTTTTATGCTAAAACACCTGTTGCGGTGGCGGCGGCGTTGGCCTCTGTAATAGTGTAAGGATTATAATTCGCTAAGATGTTATTTAATATTGTTATCTAATAGATGTAATCGTTGGATCCTACTTTCAACGATTGCTGCTATGAGCGCAGAGGGCCTCCCGCACATATCGGCAAAGTTTCAAGGAGAAATATACAGACCCGCTTTGCTCGCAGCTACCATTCTACAACGTAAAATTTAATTTACAGCCCTTTAGAAGTTCGCGACAGCGCTGCCAATATAAACACGCAGGCTTCAAAACTGCGAAACACGTTTCTAGGAGCACACGTTTTAGTTTTACGGAGTTTCATCCCGATGCCCCTTGTAGTTATCGAACTGATGAAGTTTTAATCCTCCAGGAACCATCGGGAATAACTTCAATTAGTACCAATTTCATAATTTCTCAAGGCATCCACAAAATCAGACAACTTCGCAATTTCTCCAGCGCGTTGCTCCTCAGGCGCCCTGTAGTCTTACGAAGTACGTTTCTTGATACGCTCAGTAGTTCTGAAACGGAGTGCTTTTGAATATTCTATCATTCTCCAAAGTTTAATTAACAGTACTTCGGTAATTTATTGATTCTGAAAATTTTTAACATGTTACCTGCTTAAACCACATTTTCAACATTTTCACCACATAGTCCTTAAAATATTTATGTGTGCACTGATTTTGGACATATAGGTGCATAATCTTATCTGCGGTTCCTTGACTTCCACTTTTATGAAGAATGTTATATGCCACTCTCGTGAACGCCATATAATTTCATAATTTGATGGTTCGGATGGGTTAAGACATGCCTTTAGTTGCCTTTCTGAATGTACGAATAAATCATTGTCCAGCGTATCAAACCTACCATTCTCACCTAAAAACTTCACTGCGCTGTCTCGAATGTGTATGTCAATGTGTATCTTGTTCGTGTTTTCGAGCGTACTTTCAAGCGCACATCTTTCAGAGCATATATAAGCGCAATACTAGCGTCACTTAAAAAAAATAACTCATTTGTCGTGAACATTGCGCACAATAGGCGTCCTCCCATCATTACCTCCTCTTCCAGTTGCACAAGCGAGGGTGATCCAGATGAGGAAAATGGACCACAGGATTCGATCAAAAAAGGCCATGCATAGTTTGCCGAACTCGGTAGTGGGGTCTTTGGTGCGGTACCATGCTGCCTTCAGGAAGATGCAGGTGAGCCCACTTGCGGTGGCAAGAAGCCACGCTGCTATCTGGAACACCTGAAAAACCCGGACGTTGCGTGAAAAAAAAAAAGAAAACACTGTTGTTGTCGTTGTTCAAAAGCATGAAAAATGCTGTCTATGTACGCCCTCGGAGCCGTGTGTGCACTTTATGTTTAAAAACTTTGATATGTAATTTAACGTGCGTGCCTAGAGGGGTCGTCTCTCTTCGCTATAAAGATTTACTTTTAATGCGCAGACGCAGCGTGGTGGCTATAGGCATATATGTGGTGCTCTACAGTGGGGTTCAAGGTCACGAATTCGATTCCCCATGCTTCTTCCATATATAATCCACGCTGGTGCGAAGCGCAAACTCCTGGCTTCGATTACGTTCTTCAGCTGCCGCATCCAAATGAAGGCGCAATAATTCAATGTATTCTATGCATTAACAGGTGGAAGTTTGGGACATTTAGTTCAGTCCTCCGCTCTACCACCACGCAGCGCACCGGAATTTTCACCACAACTTTACTAGGGATTTCTAGTATAGCGATGGTGATACTAGAATTTTCGTCATTTTAGGATATTAGGACCAGTATTTTATTTTTTCCCCAACACTATACTAGGACAGCGCAACAGTGACCTAGATGCCTGTGCTCGCGACATGGCAGCGCAGCAAAGAACCATTACTTACTTGGTTTAAAACACGTTGTCGGGCTAGTTGGTTTGAATCCATGTTCCATGAGCGCCGTCTCTACTTGTCTGTTTCTTTTTACGCCCTCGTTCACTCGCGCATACAAATTGTATCATGAAATGACTCACGTTATCCTGAATACAAAGCGACATTGTACAGCGCAAAACTGCTCGGTGATTTCTGGGCACACGTAGTGAAGCTAAGGTTATTGTCTATGGATCCGAAAATCTGAAAAGATATTCACGCACTTGGAAGACGCGCTGTTACGAGGAAATGAAAGTCGGGACCTACTATGTATAGTCATTTTTATATTGCAATTCACGCATTACTACACCAGAAAATAGACATTTGGAGAAGATTTGTCGTTATGCATAAACCTCCAAGGCTCAAAGTTTGAGGGATTTGTTAAAAGTAAAATAAACGGACGCATACACCGATACATGGGGAATGCGTGGCTTCGGGGATACCAGGAAGACTTTACCAATGTAATCTCCGTCGCTTGTCTGGCGATCTCCTTCAACGTGTCAGCAGGAGTACGTACGGGGATGCCCTCTTAATGCTCCATAGGTTTGTTGATCGCATAGTATGGTTTCCTGTTCTTCTACAAATACGTTGTATTTATACACGTTACGGGAGGAGTGTTTTTCATAATAGATATTGTTCGCTGTCTATCCTTCTTGCCTGCATTGGTATATGTTAAAGAATGAAAGTATCTAGGTTGTATGCCAATGGAAGGTGTACTGCTGCCGTATGAGGACCGGCAATGGCCAAGAGTGGGTCCCAGTCCGCAACTTTTGTTGAAGTTGTGAAGCAAAATAAGGAGCTCAAAAATCAGGACCTGTCCGACCTTCTGCGAGTTTTGTTTGAAGTCCTGCGTTCATATGTTCAGGCAATGCAGACTGGCACCTTAAAGAACTTTCTACAGCTCGTTCTTTCCTTTGAGTCAATGATTACCACCTTCGCAGCGACCTTTACCTTATAATATGGCTAGTCTTCTTCAACCTCGTGCAACTAAAAATCACCGAAAAGTGCCGTTTATTATGCAATGGAACTGCGCTGGGATTATAAGTCGATTAGCAGAACTTAAATTATTTCTGAAAGATACGTGTGTTCCAGTATTGGCCCTCTCGGAGGCTGGCCTACCAAGCGGGAGATCTCTGACTGGATATGTCGCCCATAAGAATTGCAGCATAAAGTCATTTCCCGCGGGAAGTGCCGCCCTTTATATACGAAGAGAGATTCCTCATGTGGCTTTAAACGTCACCGAGCTTTGCACCGATAGTATTGAGGTAGCGGCTGTGAGGATACGTCTTGGCTTCCGAACTCTTTCTGTTGCATCCGTATACGTGTCTCCGCGGAAGAAGGTAGCAATGGACTTGTTTCTGCAGCAGCTTTGTGACCATTGTCCAGCGCCCCGAATTATCTGTGGGGACTTCAACGCCCATCACTCTCTCTGGGGTGACAGGAACACAGATTCCCGCGGACGCAAACTTGTAGAAGTTATCGATAGTTTGGACTTGTGCGTGGCCAATGACGGAAGTCCCACTTTCTTCCGGCCTCCAGCCTCAGCCACATCTATAGACCTAACCTTGCATTCATCTGACGTCCGCGTGAAGTGGTCAACTGCAGCTGACCGCATGGGAAGTGATCACTATCCAATTTTTGTGTTTACTGCCGACTTCCACATGCGCGACTCTAAAATTAGCCATGTTGTTAATTGGGACAAATACAGGGAGAAACTTGCATATGTTTCTGGTGATGTGATTGACAAAATGATTTCTGGTAAGATGGCTGCTACCACAGCGGTCAAGTTGCCTAATCATTTTCCGACTCCAGATTTAAAACTCAGGAACCTTTGCGCAGCGCGCAGAAGGGCGGAGCGACAACTGATGCGGAAGAAGGACGACAGATCCTTGAAGACGACCTTCAATAGGCTTAACTCTGCCATTCGACGCCATACGAACAAGCTCTGTAGGTCGCAGTGGGCGTCCTTCTGCGCTAGCTTGACGGTTTTGCTGGTGATTCTCGTCCTAGTAAACCTTTCGAAGCGCTTGCACTGCGCAAGCAGAAACCTCTCGTGTGCTTGGCAGAGGAATTTGCAGATGCATTTGTAAGTGCAAGTTCAGGAATTCATCCCTGCGCTCTGCCTGCAACATCTACGTCTGTGATGGACGCCCCGTTTACACTTCGAGAGCTACAGACAGCACTCAGCAGCCTGCGGCGTCGATGTGCACCAGGTCCTGACGGCATCACCAATCAGATGATGCAGAACCTACCTCTGGAACACCGGAAGATGCTCCTAAGCTATCTCAATCGAGTGTGGGAGACTGGCGACGTTCCTCCTTCATGGAAGGTGGCTTGTGTTGTCCCAATGCTGAAGCCCGGCAAAGAAATGACAGACTTGGCCTCGTATCGTCCTGTATCACTGACGTCATGCGTGGCTAAGCTCATGGAGAAGCTGGCAAGTAAGCGTTTATCGTGGTGGCTCGAAGATAGAAGGGCTCTACCAACATGCATGACTGGATTCCGAACAGGTTTAAGCGCGCAAGATAGCGTCTTGGACTTGATAAGCCATATCGAACATCATAGAGCTTTCGGTCTTTCAACACTAGTTATTTTCCTAGACGTATCAAAGGCTTATGATAGTGTCCTTCAGAGCTCAATACTAAATAGTTTGCAGGCCATGGGCGTACAGGGCTATCTTCTGCGATTCATTCACTCATTTATCAGTGATCTTAAAATTCAAGTGCGGTTAGGAAGTACCACAAGCACCGAAAGGGCGGTATCACGAGGTGTACCTCAGGGAAGTGATCTTTCCCCAACGCTCGTTAACGTTGTAATGGCTGGTCTTCCCGCTCAAGTGCAAAAACATTGCAGGCATGTCCATATGTCGATATACGCGGACGACATTTGCCTTTGGTTAACCGGATATCAACACAAGCGTTTAGCTCTGATAGCTCGACAGGCATTACTTTTAGTTCAAAATTACCTTCAAGGTGTTGGGTTGACTCTCTCGGTGGAAAAATCTGGCTTCATCATGTTTCCAGGTAGAGGAAGAAGGTATGCGCGGCTGAAGATAGACCTTGATCAATCTTGCCTTCGGCAATTGAAACACAAGCTCTTTTTGGGTGTCATTATTGACTACCGTCTACAGTGGCGACGAGCTGTGGACTCGGTTGTGACATCGATATCTTCGCGTCTCAATGTGATCCGTAGAGTTGCAAGTGAGCAATGGGGAAATCACCCTTCCTCAATGATCAGGTTGCACGATGCACTAGTGACGAGTCGGATAATGTATCAGCTCCCTTTAATTTCCCCCTCGATATCACAGCTGGAACGACTTGAGGTTCTGCACAGAAAGGGCCTGAGAAGGGCTCTTGGCGTTCCGCAGACTGCTCCTAACAAAGCAGTACTTTGTGAATCTCTATCGAGGCCTCTTAGCCTAGTCGCTTCACAAAGGTTATTGATGCAAATTGGCCGCCTCAATCAGACGGCAGCCGGCCGAGCCCTTCTACAGCGCCTTCGAAAGAGATCTGAGTCCCGAGCGTACTTGGCACTAAATACTCTTGGTTAACTGGGTCTTGACGCTAGAGGTCGAACTAAGAGGTTGAAACCACCTTGGTCATTCGCGAGCCTCGATTGTTCGTTGACAATTCCACACGTACGCGCTAAGCGGAATTCTCCTCTGGCGGCAACGCGTTCGCTGGTACTGGAACATCTCGAGTCTGAATATGCACGTCATCTTCAAATCTTTACTGATGGCTCTGTGGACAAGGTCAAAGGATCTAGTGCAGCTGCTTTTCACATTCCCTCTTTGAAGTATGATTGGTCTGTTCGCTTCACTGCAGTCGTGTCCTCCACAACGGCCGAAAGCGTTGCCATTGAGGCAGCTCTAAAGAAACTACGGTTTTGTACGCCTCAACCTGTTGTTATTCTTACAGATTCAAAATCTGCCCTTCAAAGGTTAGAGCACGGGTTCCCTACTGATGCCTTATGTCTTAGCTCCCTACGCTCGGTGCACAATCTCCATATCAAAGGCTTCTCCATACGTTTCCAATGGGTGCCCTCGCACACAGGTATCATAGGCAACGAGATGGCGGACAGCCTCGCCCATAGAGCGCTGTCTGGGAATCCATTGAGAAGAGTGCCTCAAGACGACAACAGACTCTTCAGAGAAGCAGTGTTGTGCCACCTCAGTTCTTTGTGGAGCTCACCTCACAAGCCATGTGTGATCAAGGGCCTCAAAAGAAACCAAGCCACCTTACTGCTCCGCATTCGCACGGGCTCTGCTCGAACCCCTGCGTGGATGTATAAGACTGGCCTGGCGTCATCACCATTATGTTCAACGTGTGGTGTGTGCGGTGACATAGAACATTACCTAATGTGCTGTACTGTGTATAACGCGGAAAGGAGGGTGTTATTCGGGTCCCTCAAGAAGACAGGAGTTCCTCACAGCTCTTTTCAAGACATTGTTTTCCCGCGCGGGAACCGGTTGTGTAGGAAGGAGGTCTCTCGCCTTCTTTTAAATTACCTACAGGACACAGATTTGGCCTCCACATGGTGAACTGAGGAGTGACCATTTGTATTTTGTGAGGTCTGTGTCTGATTATGTGATTTACTTATTTTAAGTGTCGCTACGGTGGAGCAATTGCCGGCAGCAACTGCAAGGCTAATCCCACCAGTAACCTACAACAACTCAACTCAACTCAACTCAACCTTTGGCATTTTTAAGCTGCATTCAGCAGCTTTTTGCCTCGAGGACCCCTAACAAATATGATAAAATAAAAACTTTCTGTTTTCTGTATTCTGCCCTGTAGGATCAATTTCTCCGACTATATTCCAGTCTTTTCTTCTGTGATTCGATATTTGCGAAGTGTTCCGTTCCGTTCCTACTTTCAAGCTGGTGGCCGTGAAGTCGTTGGTTGCCGATGTCCAGAATTTCTGCCCAATTTTCTTAACTTGTTTTGAAAGCACCTTAGATTGTCGACGGCAATCGAGATCCTTTAAGTAACATGCAAGCCGAATATTAGCGCGAATGTTCCTTTCCAGTGCTACATTTTAGTCTACAAAAAGGAAAGATCTGCTCAAATGCTTTTAATTCAAGCGAAATATAATATAACGACATGTAAAACAAACTCTTAACGATGGACTTTTCCTGCATATAAAAAAGCATTCAAGTATGTTAATAAAAACGTTTGTAGCGTAAATTACTTTTATATGGCATACGGGTCATTCCGTTTGATATTACAAATAATTTATATTCGGGTAACAATCCGTCTGCATAAAAAAAAGTTGCAGTTTCGCCAGAAAGGCGAAGCATCGATTGGGATAGCAAATTATGAGACAGCCATACGAAGTAAGGATAGTACTTTCATCGGCCGTATCAGCTTGTAAACATTCACTTACCGACTAATCAACAAGCATGTTGTGAGCGCGCAAGGCAAACATGACCACATCACACTGGATGACCGCGCACACTCGCTGTCGAAACGCTGGCGTGAGCAAGCGCGGCAGCAGCAGCGAGCAAAGTGACCTCAGTGCCGTGTATCGCTTCAACGCAAACTCAGCACCGAGAACACACAGCACGCAGAAAGCTACGAGCCGTCGACGCAGCTAGATTCTGCCCCAACGCAGATCGATCTCAAGATCGGCCACGCGACGGCACGTAGCCGCCACATACAGAATTCGCTTTTTTTTTCATATGTATACCTTTACAATAGGAACATCCAAGGCCGAATGGACCCGACTGGAAGATAGTCTCGGCAGCGACCACCACATCCTTCAGCTTGAAATCCTGCACCATAAGAAGCCGAGAAAACCGGAACCCCAAGGTTGACGGACTGGAAGGCCTTCCGAGAACATGACATAGAGGAAAACATCGAAAATAGTGAAGAGTGATGCACCGAAATGGTCAAGACCGCAGAGAAGCACACTAAAGTCATCCAACTCACAATGGACACGCCGGCCGTAGACTACATCCTACATCTTTGGGATGCCAGAAGAGGACTACTGAGGCGGTGAAAAAAGATGAAACTTAACCGCAGACTGCAGAAACGGATCGCTCACATAACAAAGCAAGCAGAAGAATACGGAGATCAACCCATCAGTCAGAACTGGCATAAGATGTGCGACCAACTTCAAGGCACACACTCAGCACGAACAAGACCTGGCATACACTGCGAGCCCTTCTATATACCACCAAAAACAAGACCCAACAAGGACAGGACCTCAAGAAAATCATTCACTCCCATCCATTAACTGAAAAATAAATTCTGGAAGAAATCAAGCCTAAATTTGTCGGAGACAATGCCCCCAAGGTTACTGATCCTCGACCTTACAAAGGCGAACCAAAGCTCACCCTCGACAGCCCTTTCACGCTTCCTGAACTCCACGCCGCCCTTGCCAAATTGACCCGTAACACATTGCCAGTAAATGACAAGGTGACCAACAAGATCCTACGAAACCTCCCAGACAAGGCCCTAAATGGACTCCTCGACTAAATGAATAACTGCTGATAGAAAGGTTAGCTCCCGGCAGAATGGAAGCATGCAGAACTCATTATGATCCCAAAACACAACAAGCCACTACAAATCTGCAACCTACGGGCCATCTCCCTTACTTTCAATAGATGAAGCGCCAAAGTGACTGACACAAGAAGAAATACAGACAGGACAGTCTGTATTCCTTCTTGTGTGCCGTCCCTTTGGCGCTTCATCTATTGAAAGCTATCCACCAACTAGCTCCACAACGTGCTTTACGCCATCTCCTTTACTTCCTGCGCTGGAAAGCTTCTCAAACACATAGTGCACGATCGCCTCACCACATACCTCGAAGACTCAGGACTCATGCCTGACACAATGTTTGGTTTCCGACAGCTCCTCTCAGCACAAGATATACTACTAAATCTCTCGGCAGACCTCTTGGACTACTTAGAACGTCACAAAAACTTCTCTAGTTTGGCAATAGATGTAAAAGGAGCCTTCGATAATGTGAATCATGAAGCAATCCTCCAGAATGTCCAAGACACAAACTGCGGAATCCTGACCTACCAATACGTACACGACTTTCTTAAGGATCGCACGGCTATGGTGGATATCGGCAACATCCGAAGCGAGAAGTTCGAAATGCCCAACAAAGGAACTCCACAAGGGCCAGTCATTTCACCTTTCTGTTCAATCTCGCCATGATTAAGCTCCCACAACAACTCGATGGCGTCGACGGTTTAAGCCATGCAATATACGCCGACGATACAACGTTTTGGACAAAGGCGTCCACAACCGGCCAACTGCAAACTACCCTCCAAGAGGCAATCGATCAGATAGAACAGTAGCTCTCAAGATGTGGTCTCCAGTGCGCCCCTGAAAAATCAGAGCTACTTATACTCAAGGCAAGGACCTGGGGAAGACAACCAGCCTACGTCGCCCCAGATCCCAACGTCAGACTCAATAGAATCGATATCCCTCCAGTTAGCTCCCTCCGCGTCCTTGGCCTCATAATACATAAAGACGGTTCTGGCACAGCCACACTTCCGAAGCTTCAGTAGACCTTTAAAAAAGTAACTCATCTCATTGGGCGTATAACCACCCAAAAACAGGACTTAAAGAGCAAGAAACCGTCCAATTAATTCAAGTACTCCTTATAAGCCGGATCACCTATGGCACCCCGTATCTACTCCTCAAGAAAGGTGAAATTGAAAAACGCAACATCGCTCAGTGGCTAGGGGGTTGGGCTGCTGAGCACGAGGTCGCGGGATCGAATCCCGGCCACCGCGGCCGCATTTCGATGGGGGCGAAAATGCGAAAACGCCCATGTACATAGATTTAGGTGCACGTTAAAGAACCCCAGGTGGTCGAAATTTCCGGAGTCCTCCACTACGGCGTGCCTCATAATCAGAAAGTGGTTTTGTCACGTAAAACCCCATAATTAAATTTTTTAGTTAAGGTAGAATTGAACAGCACTGAGATCACAGAGAGCGTTCATCAGCGCGGCCAGATGACCTCACAACACGAACAAAGTCGCATAACGTCGCCGGTACAAAGATATGACGATAATTGCAGCCGACAACAATCACCTCGGTCGCCGGCTCACAGCATGTTTTTGCTCCTTCCCGGCCGGCGCGGTCTTTCCTCCGCCTCCTCAGCAATCAAAGCGATGCACACTGGAAACGACTTCTTTCTTAGTCTATTCGTTCTTGCCTTATGGCTTTCGCTTTTCTTTCTCCCTCACAGCATCTCCGTGGCCACTCCTTTCAGCTTTTGCTTTGTAACGCTTCGGCGCGCTTTTCGGGCGTCAAATTTGCAAGGCTGCATTTAAACGTTGTGTTTACTCATTGCCCACTTACAGCCCTGACTAGCGGGTCGCTTGTGTTTTGTCACGCATGTTCTCGCTTGAAAGTGCGCTTGTATGTGGTGCTCTCGGCTGAACTGGAAACATACGGCTTATACAGACGACGTTATTCAGAACTCGACTAGGAGTGTACGGCGTGCCTCATGATCAGATCGCAGTTTTGGCACGAGAAAATCCCGTCAAATTTTTTTTATTTTAAGCCCACTGCTTTTTCTCCTGTACATCAGATACTTACTCAAAATCTTCCTTGCTCCCTCATTTAGAACGCAGCTCTCATGTACCCGTTCCTGGGGCGAGCGTTGGCGTTGCCCTCGGCGTAACCGATCGAACGAGCACAGGGAATAATGAATGAGCGAAAGCAGAGCGCTGGGAGCCGTACGCGCATCCGCGGCGCCGCCGGCCGAACGAGAGGAAAAAAAAAACAGACTGCACGCCTTCCACGTTAGCGGCGGCGTCGGCCTAGCAGGGGAATAAAAAAAAGAATAAGTTAGCTCGAATTCTCGCATAGTGTTCGCTGCAGGCGTTTCCCTGTAAACATTACGGTTGCATAAGCTTTGCGGCAACTGCAGCTTATAGCTGTTAAACTTATATAACTCACCAGCTGGCACCAGTTCTGTTGTAGAGTTGGAGCGGAGCGTTCGACAAGTGAATGTTGTTGTGAAGTACCGCAAAAAAATTGTCCATACATAAACTCGATGCATGGCGGACGTTCTTTTTATCTGAACACGTCAAGAATATGTGCGTATAGTATACTATACCACAAAATAGTTCTTTTAACAGCGGAGCTGTTTAAGCTTTCGTTCCGCCGTGGAGCGTTACCAGAAAACTCTGCCCAGCTGTGCGCCGCTTCCCGCTGCCTAGCAACCATCTCCGAGAGCACCGAGCCACGTAACCTTCCTCTCAGCTCACAAGCGTAGGGCGGAGTCGTGACGTCACAGGCGAGTAAAAGCTCGGGCCTTCCCGGCGCACACCTCGCGCCTCCTCTACTCCGTGCGTACATGCTGCTGCCTTTAGAAGACCGAAGAAAGTCCGGACGCCTGAAGAAGAAGCGGCTTACCAGGAAGAGCGCCGTACTGTCAAGCGAGAAGCGATGCTTCACCGCCCAGCTGATCTGGAACACCGCGCCGAAGCTGCGGCTGAGGAGAGGCGACGCCGAGTCGAGGATCCCGAGTTTCAGTCCAGGGAACGGAAGAGTCGGCGCCTCAACGCTCGACGTCACCGAGAAAGCGATCGCGGCCTGCGATTGCTCGAAAACTTTCAGCGTCAAGCCCGCCGAGACACGGGGGTTGCGAACGGCGGATTCCAGTGCGAATTTCTGGGTATAGAGTTTGGGCACAGCTTTCGCGTCTGTAACCTAGAAGGAAGCTCGGCGCGCGGCTCAGCGGGACTACAATCGACGAAGGAGAGCCGATGCTGCCCATCGGGCCGAGGCCGCCGCCGACAAACGCCGTCGCCGAGCCGAGGATTCCGGGTTTCGGGCCAGAGACAATGAACGCTGCCGACTGAATGCTCGGCGCCGCCGGGAATCGGTTCCGGGCCTCCGCGTTACTGAATATTTCCAACGCTGAGCCCGCAAATTCATGGCAAGTGCGAACAGCCGCTTCCAGCGCGAATTCCTCGGCATAGAGTTGGGGCATAGCTGCCGCCTCCGTGACCGACTCTGGTTCGACGTGAATCTCTCCACGATGAGCTCGGTGCTGAACTTTGAACAGAAGAGCTCTGCCTTGCAATTGCTCCGCGAAGCCTTCCCCGGCGCCTCCGACCACGACGACGACTACAACGACGGTCGGACGTCGAGGACGAGGACCGGATCGACGATGATGACGACTGGTACTGAAGCGCTGTACATTATAAATTGTGAAGCACGTACTGTGGCTTGTATGCGTGTAACTTGCCGTGGCTTGTGTGGCTCACCGGCCTCGCAAAAACTTGGCGAAACTTAGCAAATCTTGGCTACACTTTATATATGAGCATAGTTAAGCCATGCAATAACCTCGTAAGACTTAGTGAAACCTAGCAACGCTTGGTATGAGCCTAGCCAAGCCATGCATAACATCGCAAAACTTAGCAAAACCTAGAAACACTTAGTATGAACCTACCCGAGTCATGTATAACCTCCAAAACATAGCAAAACCTAGCAATACTTAGCAAAAGCCGGAACTAACTCTTCTGTGACCCAGCCTTGCACCACGAGTGCAAACTGCCCACATTTTTTTTTCTTGGCTAACTTAATTGTAAAAAATGCAGGGCAGGAAGTTGTCTGGTGTCCTGAACACACTGCTGCCACAGGAAATGGTCTATATAGCTGCGTGCAAATTTCGCATTACGGAGTATCGTAATCGTCGATGAGTCTTTTAATGCAAGGAAGGTAAAAAGGTTTTTATTCACTCGACCTAATATATGTTCCGCGATAAAAGCTACAAACATCCAGTTGAATTGAACCAAAGTGGTTAAAAACGAATAGCACTGAACCCTAATGTGTGCACCACCAACTCGTCCAGGTTGCTACTATTATTGAGCAATGAATGAGATAATTGACGCTGAACCTAATTTCACCTTCCGAAATACTCCTCTTGAGCAAGCAGATTCAGTTTGCTTTTGAGGTGCTGCTTTTAATCAGAATATAGCATGGGCTTATTCCGTTAACATGTGCTCCGAGCTCTCTTTGTTCAGTTACAATATGAAATAAATTGAGCTTTCCGTTACCACCATGGCAGAACAGGTGAATCTACGTATTCAAGTGCAATGATAATTTAATGAATATTTTTAGTCTGGGACATCATGAAACATTCAAACCTCTTTTTCCTTAGGGAGGAAACAGAAAAAGGTCTTCTAAGAGGAATTAGCAATATCTCGCTGCAAACGAGAATACGACGTGGTGACACGTCCCGACTATAGGATGGTGTTGTGAGAGGTTCTTGGAGGAACGTCGGCGGCGGGTGGGTCATTTTCTCCCAGAAGTAGCGGCGTCGCAGTGCGTCGAGCCTTCACTTACAATCTGCTAACAAACACTCCGCATCTTCCCGATTCCAGGGATATCTTTTGGTGTGGTGCCTTCAGTTTGGGCGCGTCATTACAGTCGTTTGGTAAAATACCATCATGTGGGGTTGAGCACTGCGTGAACATACCGCCACTGCCATACAAATATCTGTTACGTGACCCAACTGCAACCACTTGTGATACTGCAGAAATATCTTGATTTATTTGCGCACCAAAATCACGCAGCATAAGTAATCCCGAGCGTATAAGGTCTAATTACTTTTAAAATGTTGTGAGACTAACACGAAAACATTCGAATCGCAAAGGGCAAGGGAAGATTCTGCAGTGCCTGCTTAAGTGAAATAATCCATTCCACATTGTAGGAGAATTGCCCTACGGTCCTCGATTCCCATGGTAGCTAAACGATTAATTGCAGCTCCAAATTGTACTCCAGTAACCTTCGTGTGAAACTCTGCGAGGCACGCAACTTTTGGGATTGGTGGGCGGCGATAGCCTCGGAACGCTGTTGCACTGTTCTGAACTCCCGTGGCGTTGACGAGTAAGGTTTAGCTATACTGGACGCATGCTGAATACACCACTGGCTTTCTATTTTCTTGCCTTTTCCTAACTCTTACTGCATTCACAGTGGATTTGCTGGAGTGTGGATTACTCCTCTGAAGTCTCTCACATTGGCGTACAGAGGTCACATTATTTTTAAATGAACTCTACGAGTAATTTATGCATTAGCTCAATTACTTTTTTTACGCCATTCATTGTCCGTTAGAAAGGGAGAACACGGTACTCGATCTCACATCAAACTCACCTTAGGTATCTTTCTTTCCCTGAAGCATGCAACCAAGAAAAACGTTATGCACCCGGAAAAATAGCACACGGCATGGTAGAACGGGTGGTAGTAGTAGCGGTAAGCAGTCCTCAATAATGTTCTGCAAGAAGAGAGAGGAACAATGAAGAAAATATCAGAAAAAGTTATTTTCAGCATTGAATGACGTATTCGAATAAATGAGCTGCATATGCCAGGTGTTTCAACGAATGCTTTAACAATTTTTGGCTCATTGATTAATTATTATTATCACCACTTTATCTAGCTTCCGAGTACTCCATAGAGAGCAAAGGGAAGAGCCAATGTATGCATACGCGAATTTTAAGAAGAACTCGCGGACGGTAGTGATGGGGGCAGGGAGGTGGTTGAAGTCATCGGCATTTCTTATTATAAACAACTCAGGGTTAATGACGGCGTACCCAGAAGACACAAAGACCATTGGTTGATGATCACAACAGAGATGACCCGAACGATTTATGCATGACCATGTCATCTTTGCGGTTCGGGGCCGGTATTATAAAGCTTCTCCTACGTGAGGGCCACCCATGATCGGCAATCACCGCAGCGGTCGCTTATTTCTCATGCCTATCGCTCTTATGCGTAGCGGGTGTTCGAACTCTGGCCATTCTGGAAATACTTTTAAGTGGCAGAAGATTTATGCACATGAAGCCTGCATAGAACAAATTATTCTGCGAAATAGACACGACCGTACTATCGGCATTAAGCCAGACATCAGATGGCGCTGTAAATATTAATTGTTTTTTTTTTTTTCGACGGCGCAGTATTCGTGCTGGCGCACTTCAGGAATTTAGATAATATTTTATGTTTTTAATGAAGCTCACTACATAAGTTTAAATGATTTGCCCTAGGAAATATGTGGCACATGCGGAAATTAAGACTCTCATTGCTTAAGAGTTAATGCGCGTTGTTTGTAATTCTTACAGCAACACCACTCTTTACATGTCTGTTCTGAGATTTACGGTGAAATGGGGGCATTTTACTTAAATTACCAGACGTGGTCGTTTAAGCACCCGATATAGTGCTTTGCCTATTCGCCGTGGTTGCTTAGTGGCTATGGTGTTGGGCTGTTAATAATAGGTCGCGGGATCGAATCCCGGCCACCGCTGCTGCATTTCCATGGGGGCGCAATCCTGAAACACTGCTGTAGTTAGATTTAGGTGCACGTTAAAGAACCCCAGGTGGACCGGAGTCCCGCACTACGGCATTCCTCAATATCACATCGTGGTTTTGGCACGTAAAACCACCATAATTTTGAACAGTGTTTTCGCCTAAGTTTACATAAAGCGCCAGGTCAAGAAGACAACGGTTCTATAGGATCGTTGAACGACCCACACCTCGGATCATGTTATCTACGATCAGACGGACTGTAAGAAATCAAAGGTGTCAAGGTCTCGATATTGTTATAAGCAAGGAGGAAAAGAGATAAGAAGAAGGCAGGGAGGTTAACCAGAATCATGTCCGGTTGGCTACCCTACACCGGGGGAAAGGGATAGGTTAATTTAATGCGAAGGGCATCCTTTGTGTACTTCACGCAGTTTTCGAGGGCAACCTGTCAGCTATGTGTCTAACCGATTACCCGTCAACATGTGTGGCGGGTAGTTCATGTAAGAATGGGTAGCACACGGGGCTGTTGTGTTGAGGCAACAGGGTTCGAAACCAACCGGCGGACCAACTTTGATCACTGAGTATGTGGCACTCTGTAACTATATGTCGCTCTTCAATGACTCTGTTTGACGACGACATGGGTTACTGGGGATGCGGCACCGAATTTGCGGCACTGGACATTTTACCCACTCTTAAATGAACCTTGTTGACTTCGTCTTGCAGGACTGGCTTAACTAAGCTCTTTGATGCCAACTTCGGTCGTTGGGTGCATTGCAGTTGGTGTGTGAAGCTCTCCAATGAAACTCTATGAGGCCTGATTTGGTAACTAGGTATGTGCCACTTGGCATTTGTCGCTCTGCAATGAGAAATTATTTTTTAAATGTCTCTAAAGCTCGGCGGAATTGAATCCGCGCCATGCGTCGTCCTTATACATTAACGTCGCTAGATTGCGCAGCGTGTCCAGTAGGAAGTGTGAATGGGGAGCCCAACTGCATACATGTGTTGGCGTTGGCAATACGGCGTGTCGCTATACATTGCTCTAGTGCTAATCGCATTCACGTCGACTTTCATTGTAAGAAGGTTTGTGCCGTAATGTTTCATACTGAGGATTAAACGCAAGACGGAATGCTTCAGTCTTTTTCTCTCACGAGCAAAAGAAAATTTTTATGTCATCACACTCCACGTAACAATACAGTGTGTGAAAATGGCTGAAGATCAGGAATTAAAAAAAAAAAAAAACTTAGTAGCAGCCGGTTTTAGCAAAATATTTCATACATTATTTCATGGCACTTCTAAATACGAGTATATTGAGAATAGCACGATAAATAGTTTGTACTTTTACCTCATTTCAGAAGTATAAGCGCCCTATGCTCTATTGGATACAGAATAGAACAATAAGATAGTATAATTTTTACATGCTTTTGTATTATGTTAGCAGACGTCGTCAGCATTATGCCGCACCGTGCAGTGTGTATAAAAATAAAACCAGTCAATCGATATTTACTACGTTTTCGTTAACTGCACCTCAGGCTTTCGCGTACCTTTTTTTTTTTCTACATGCGTTGGTGCGAAGTGTTTCCCCAGTTATTGGCTGCATAGAACTTTTACTCACAGTGAGATAATTAAGAGTAATTGAACAAAGAATATATCGATTGCTGTCCTGACGGTGACTCGTCAACGCCAGGACAGCAGTCGGCTCCAGTCTGAGACCGAATCGTCGACTCCAGTTTGAGAGCCTGCTCGCTGGAACAAGGTCCATCACTTCACGCCTCTGTCTTCCAGTGTATCACCTGTACAGTGTTTAGACTCACACTGACATAGTTGCATGCATGCGAACTCGCTACCGCATATCGTAACTCAAACCTAAACAAGTGCTGTTTCTAATAACAAAGCGGCGTGCCTTTGGCACTTCAGTCAGAAGACTAAAATTTACGTTCTCGATGAATCCCTGATAAGAATCACCTTAATTGCCTTCGTCTACGCTTCACATGAGGCACGTGCCCTTCACCTTGGGCATGTTTTATATTCAACTGCGATTGTAGATGCAATCGCCATGAGGTGTGTGGCTTACGCCTTCGTTTCCATTTTTGTTACTAATAAGTGCAAAACGCTCAAGAGTGACCAAAAAATGTGAGTGAGGCATCGGCAGTAGATGTTCAAAACGGAATGAAAGAAGGAATTCAAAAACGCTGCATTACCGAGCTAAAGTGCCCAGGGGGGTCAAAATATATTCCGGCCCCCTCCAAGATTCCCTGACAACCTACTGCGCAGTTCTTTTTTTGGCGGCTTGCACGAACATTTAATAACGATAATAATAACGAATTTAATAACGCGTTCTTGTGCTGACTAGGCATTGTCTGTGGAACATTTAAGAACGCGTTCCTATATTCGTTACAGTTTTCGTTAATAAATGTGCGTACAAGCCCCACCTGGACCTCTTAGCCCACAAATTAAACACTATCTGGGGTTAAAGCGAAATGAAAACAGAAAATGTGTTGTACTCACGATAGCGACTCTGTCACCACGACTATGAAAGGCGTCATGTCGTTACCGGCCACTTGCCACGTTGCAATCGAACACCCTACCAGCGATAGCAGTGCAAATATAGCGACAGCAATCTTAGGGCGACTGTAAGAAAAAAAAAAAGAAAGAAAACATGAAGTACTTAACTGCTGCTTCGCCGAATACGTAAACAGGTAGGCTAAAAGTAATACCTGAAAAATAATCGAACTTGCCGCCTTTGCAACAAACGTATCTTACGGGTTAATTGGCTCTGAAATTAAATATCGCGTGTCCGACAAGGGGCAGTAAGAAACATTAACGTTCCGCTTATTCATCGATGCCTATTCATCGATGATCTATGAAACCCTTCGGATGTCCAGTTGCCAGGCGCTCACATTACCATTCAAAGTTAAGTTGCCAGCGACTCCTCACATAGAGTGTGCATTACGTAGCACGAAATGTGAGTGCTTGTGATGCAGCCTGTCGTTTCTGTGGCTGCTGGCGCTTTCCTGTTTCCCCAATAGGGAAAAAGAAATGCTGATGCAAAGAGTGTGTGCATTATTTTATGTGACGCCTTGTGCGTCGCGATTATCTGAGGCAAGCATATAATACATTGCGCATGACTGATCCTTCAAGATGTATCTAGTCATTGCGTAGTTGCTCGCGCCATTGCTGCGTCAGATTAAGGGCATGTGCAGATTTAATCACACCGCGTGACAGAGGCGAATGATA
Source organism: Dermacentor andersoni (assembly GCF_023375885.2). Lineage (NCBI taxonomy): Eukaryota > Metazoa > Arthropoda > Arachnida > Ixodida > Ixodidae > Dermacentor > Dermacentor andersoni. The sequence goes on from NC_092814.1 coordinate 298,712,014, forward strand.
AGGCGATGGTGGAAGTTGCTGGTTGTTACTGCGTACAATATCCAGTATTATCTGTTGAATAAACTGAGATTTAAATCGAGATGTGAGCTTTATAAATTGTAAGTTCTTGAAATAGGGCCTTAGTGACGGTCCCTCTCCAGTTCTGGTTAAATCTCGTCACCTCCCCACGGGAATTGCAGGGATTCAAAACCATAACTAGTTGAAAAACGTCTTAACTTTCTAACATTGTATGCATAAGACTCATGTCTGTATCAGCCTGTTTTTAAGGCGAAATGCCATAGATGGCTTATGGGTCGAGAAATACGACAACGGTCCGTCATTATGGCACTAAAATTGAAGCGCACGCGCTAGTAAGCCATCAATTTCTTTACAAATAAAAGAGCTCGATTATCTCTGTTCGCATTGAATGAACACCCTTCTAAATAATCAGTGCGGCCACGAAAGTGTCTGCGTGTATTTTTCCCGGTTTTGTTCGTATTTGCCGAGCAATGTACACATGTCTTATGACGTTTTGGGGACGCTTGCGAGAGCGGGAAATAAATCAATGGCTGAAATTTAGCCCTGTGTGTTTGTCTAATTTGCTTTTTCGTCTCTCTCTCACGCTGCCTGCGCTACAAGAATGTAGAAGGCAACATATATACAAGCCTCATGTAGCTACACTCGTTGATTGAAGTGCTAAAACAAAACAAAAAAGATCATTCAGTGAATCTGCGTAAGTGTCTTAATGGTCTTCACAGACTTGCATTGACGTTCTAACCTACCATTAAGCACGCAGGACCATTGGCTATGTCTAGGTGACCGAAAAAAAGAATAAGAGAAAACAAGTAATAGGAAGTAACAACCCATTCGAATTCGAATGTCAAAGTAAATTAATGAATGCCTCATAAGCCCGCTGGCTCTTGCTTTCCTCTTTAGCGCATGCTAAAGTGATTGTAATCTATTTCGTATTAATCATGCAGTGCTTACTTATTTTTATTTTTAATACCAACTATCTGTGTAAATAAGACTTACTTTTGTTCCTGCTTTTTTTTAATAAATTGTTCCCCTGTCGCTTCTACTTCTTATCTCTATAATTGCTGTTTTTCTGATTATGTATCTTTAGTCAGCCCTCCCCTTTTGACGTTGTATGAAGTTCATATAGAAATAACTAAATAAATCAATAAACTGCAACAACTTCCACTTTGACTAAATTGGTTATGGTGTGTGTACTACTGAAGAAAACGTGGCAAAGCTATAGGGCTGGTAGGTGTCGCTCTTTCTTAGTATCAAACTTTAAATAGCACCCTAAGAGACGAAGCGTGCATCTGTTGTTGAGCTGATGCGAAAGAAATTCCAGCTCATCGCCTCCGAAATTTCCAGCGCCTTATCTCGCAGCTGATTTTAAGGAGCCTCGCTGCTTATTAACGTTCTGGGTGGCGCATCATTTCTGGCGAGCAGTAATGGCGGCGTTTTTGGCAGTTTAGGTATAAGAAACGTGCATTTTTGCGTGTTTTTTGTGACACATGCCCTCGTATCTCAAACGTAGCGTTTTGCTCGGAGGCGCCCTGTATATTTATACCACCTCAAATGATAGCCTTTTGGCCCGGTCGCTCTATTCGTGCTGCAACATATGGAAAAAAAATAAGAAAAGAAAGCTCGAACTTGAACGCTAGACGCAACTTTATTGACCACCAATTCGTCTTGGGCACAACTTGTACGCAAATGAGCAAGCAAGAACGCTATCACGACAGAACGCTGGCCAAAGAAAAATTGATGCACTGCGCAGCAAAATTACTCACTTCTTCAGCAGCAGAAGTATCGGCAGGCTCAGGAGGAAGAATTGGAAGTCTACGGATAGGTACCACAAGTGGGGAAACATTCGCTGCAATAGAAAAGCAACGAACTGGCAACATTTTCCTGCGGTTGTCGCGTGTCTACTCTTCAACACATTCTATAGGCAGTATGTTTGGAGCATTGAGTGCGATGCAAGGCTTTTAAAAGTGCTCTAAGTTCACATTGTAACCTTGATAGGCGTTGCTGCATGCTCTGCTATATATGCGACGGAACGATCGGGCACATGCTGTATACCTGTCTTCGGTAAGAAGTGCGCAAGGTATCTCTGCAGAATCCTCAAAACAGGTTGGATTTTAGCCAATTTTATAATATTCTCTCACCATGACAACGTCCGTCTGTGGCGCAAAAAGCTGCTTGCGCCCTAGTCAAGTATTTAAGTGCATCGGCCTAATTACCGTTTAATGTCCTCCCTTGCATCGTCCTGTGTGCGAATGATGTGCGCTGTATTATTCGCTGAGTTCACTGCAGATATTCCTCTTTTATTGCTCTTTATGGTACATATGGAACATCTAGACCACACTTCCGCCCCATATAACCGTTCTATTGGCACCAATGCGTCTATAACACGCCAAGGCAATAAATGCTTACGGATTGTTCGTAAGTTTTGAAAGGTTGAAGCCCACTCCTGTACATGCAATTGAGTTTATGAGCGCGCGCGCTGGAAATGAATGTTCCTCCGTTAAGGCGCGCGACGCACCCCTTTCTTTAAAGAAGCAGGTGGTGTGACTTTCATATATATATATATATACATATATATATATATATATATATATATATATATATGTATATATATATATATATATATATATATATATATATATATATATATATATATATATATATATTCGCAGTTGCACTAGCAGTATATTTTGCGATATGATCTCATTTGTAAAATGACAGGCTTGAACTCTACGATATCGACATCCGTCCTAAACTCAGTGCTAAATTTATCAGGGCATGTAACATCAATTTGCAACTTGTTTAGAATTTGTTATGCACATTCCTTCTTTTTAAATTATTCGGAAATTTTAGCGCAAGTTATATATAGTCACATTAAAAGGGACGTAAATAAATAAAAAAAGAAACTTATCAAGCTTTTGTGATATGAATCTACACACTAACAATGGGTTAGCACATCTGCGGATTGTTTCTGCTTTCCCCATAAACCTTCACCGAAGGTCATGACATCAAGACTACTAACTGGGGGCCCTCAGCATTCAATAAGCGAGGGCCTTGAATTCTGCAACCTTATAACTGCGGGGTACGATATGAGTTTCTGGACTATTTGCTCCTAGCATAGCAGTTGTAACGTACTGCATGTCACCCGCGCTCAAAAGAGCGTTGCATATACGGGCTCCCAGGGTTAATCCTGTACACCAATACTTCTTCTTGCGCGAGTTGGTTCGTCGTGAAACATATGGGTAACAGCGCAAACAGACGACCACAAGAAGAGAGTCACGCACACGCACCCTTCTTGTGGTCTTCTGTTTGCGGTGTTACCCGTATGTTTCATGGTAATCTTGTACAGTCGCCAACTTTTTGAAGGTGATCATGCGAGCAAGGACCAAAAGACTTTATGCATTCGACACTCGAGTGATATCCACAATTGAAAGCCACATTTCTGGGACACCCACCGGGGTGGGTGGGGGATTTGGCGTTCCGCTGCTAAGCCCGAGGACCTGGGATTGAATCCCGACTGCGACGTACGCATTTAAATGAGTGCGAAAAGCAAAAATTCCCGTATATCATGAATTGGGTGCACAATAAAGGACCCCAGGTGGTGAAAATTAATCCGGTGTCCTCCGCTACGGCATGCTTCGTAAGCATGTCGAAATTTCGACAAATAAAACTACAGAATTAATTGAATTTTCGTGCTTTCGGGACGTAAATTGTTACCCTTCTTCTGAGTGATCCTTTTGAGACCTCTGTGGCGAAGAGAAAAGAAATTTAATTTCAATCCTTCACGTGCCAAAACCCCGATATGATTATGCTGCACGCCGTAGTGGGAGACTATAGCATTAATTTGGATCCCCTGGGGTTGTTTAACGTGCACCCAATGTATGGTACTCATGTGTTATTGTATTTCGCCCCCATCGTAATGCGGCTGGTGAGGCCAGGATTCAGATCCACTAGCTCGTGCTTAGCAGCGCAAGGTCATAGCAGCCAATTAAGTCGCCGCGGCGGGGAACGAAAATCAAAGCTTTCACTCAAAGACGCATGATAACGAAAACAAGGAAACGTTCGAGTGTTGCAACGGTAACGACTTAGCAGGCGCAGTGAAGAAGACCCTTACGGTGTCAGGGTTCAATTCGAAACGGTAGTTCTGCACTTGTAGCAGCAGAAACAGCCACTGGCTTCGGAAGTCTTCGTGCACGCTCTCAAAGTAGGCCTTTGCGTTCGGTCCGGACGTGATGAGCGGTAGTAGGTATAGGCACATGAGGACAAAGAATACCGGAACCATGGTTCTGGAAGAGTGTGAATTGTCATTGAGAGTCCGTCCAGCATCTATGAAAACTAAACAAGAACGAAAAAAACTATGCACGTCCAATGCAGTGCTGGCATTTATGTGAGAAGCAGTTTTTTGCGTAAACAACGCTTCAAACTGTTTATGCGTTTCTTTTTTGTTGCGTTGCTCCTAAGGGGCACATACCCAGTTGCGCTTAACTAATAGCCCTTGAACAAGGTAGGCCAAATATAAAAAGGGATTAAGTCAATCCAACAAACCGTTGAATATCATGCACTATTCCATTAAGAGGTCTAGCTCTGTGCTTAAATTAGGAGATGTCTATCCGCGGACATTATAATAGAAGCGTTTTTGTCGTATGGGTATGGCATGGTATGAAGAACTTTATTGGGTCCGGAAGGTCAACCCTAGGTTGACGTGGACCGCTCCCACGTTGGGACTGCCAGGCCGAGCCCTTCAGCCACATCGCGGGCCTTCTGGACTGCCCGTAATTGGTCAGAGAGTGATTCGCTGTGTAGCATTTGCCGCCACCATTCTTGCTCCTTGTCACAGTCTGTGAAGACCGTGATTTGTTGTTGTATGAGGCAGAAAAGAGGTGCACTAAGTGGCACTACTTTTCCGGCCGGAATTTCGTCCTACGTATGTAACATCGCAAGAAATTACACGTTCTTGGGAAAGAATTCTTCGCTTTAAAAACATACGGTGACACACGCGAGGAAGGTAGGCGTTAATGGATATCTCACTAAGTTTGGGCATTTCAAACCCACATCACACAGTGACAGTTTTCACAGATTGAAGACACCGCACATTTTTCGCGGAGGAGGCCAGAGAGTTGACGCCACATGCATGGCGCCGCCGAAGAAATAGCCTGCTGCAGCGCGACCAGCTACCGTGAAACGCGTGCGCACAATAACGCCCTCTCCCAATACTCCGCACATCAAGAGGAGTAGAGCCTAAGGAAGTGGAAGTAAAAGGCAGGGAGGTCAACCAGACTCTGGTTTGCTACCCCTGACAGGAAAAGGTGGTCAGGGGATGAAAACAAAGAAATGATAGAAAACACGAGGTGTCGTTTCATCCGGAAGTGCACAGCCGCTCACTGAGAACTATCGACTTCAGCATCTGTAGTAACGTGCGTGTCACTTTCTGGGCTTGCGAGGCTTGTGGCCACTGTCCAAGTACTTTCGCAACCGTGAACGTAGGGGGGGAAGGCGCAGCTCGTCATAGCGGGGAGAGACGCAGAGGAGTTGTTCGATGGACTCGTCACTGACGCAACTGTCGGACGAAGGAAGGTGTGTAACTCATCAGAATAAGATAGAAGTCGGTCATTTTGGAAGAGAAGGGAGACGAAAGAAATAGGAGGCGAGATTGTGACGTAACCGTCCCGTGGGCAGTCTGTCAGACATGGGAGAAAGCAGAGGAATCGCCGGCGGGCGATGCTCCTGAGAAAGGCTCGCAACGCTTCATTAGCTTATAACTGTGCCAGCTACTACAAAACTCTATATAAATATTATTGCAATAGAACGCTCTCTTGACAGCTTAATTTACAACTGCTCATGCAAACCGAAATTTCAAGTGGCTCTGTTTAGCCGCTGAAGTGGCACAGTAGCAAACGTTTCGGAGATTTTGAACTTGCTTATCCGAGTAATGAAGTGCGGGATCCTCCGACAGGAAACGATTATTTATTAGCGCACCTGTTCATTAACAGGCGTTGCTTCAGTTTTTTGAAGTGCTGGACCGATACATGAAGTCCCCTAGATGCGCAACATTGAGTATTGCGGTGCGCACGAGAGAAAAAAAAATATCCGGTTTAGAGTGCACCAGTTAATATATATTTCCCACCTTTGAAGGTTATTGTCCGTTTCAAAATGAACTTGCAGTGCAGTGAAAGGTACGGGGTGTATGGGCCAGTCAGAGAAGCGAACGGGGTGAACCGGCGCCTGTGCAGCTTTCTCCGAGGAGAACGGAGCAGACCACCTGGCAGGAAAGTCGTGCGCCTGACCATCGGCAATAGCGTTTGTCACGACGGATGTGTACAAATAGCGCATACAGAGTGTCGTCTACTGACACTTTACTTTTGATAATGCTGGCGGAGCTGACTTTCCATGGGAAAATTATGCAGGTCGTACGCACTGTATGAATCGGTGTTAGCGAAGCTTTTGCATACACTCGCAGAGTGGGACCACGCTGAAGCTTGTGTTTACCTCAGCAACTCGTTCTTCACATATTTCGACCAAGCATGTTGACCAAGGCGCCGTTAAAGCCATCGGTCATCGTAAAGGAAGATTCATTTAACAAACGCGTTTACGAGATTGGAGCTTTTGGAATGTTTGATGCGTAGCCGCAAAATCTGTAGCTGTGTATACCTAGATTTAGGTGCACGATAAAGAACCTCAGGTGGTCACCATTTCCAGAGTCCCTCACTACGGCGTGCCTCATATTCAGATCGTGGTTTAGGCACGTAAAGCCCCAGAATTAATTTGATTATAGAACCAAGGTAGATTACTGCAGAAGCGGCCGCCGCTGGTTGACATTATTATTATTTGTTTTGAAAACATTTATACAGTAGACAGGAAAGGGAAAGCCAGAAGGAGGCTGGCAACTGCCGCCCGAAAGGGCCAAACGCGCTGCCTGCTCTTCAGAAAAGAGGAGACAAACATAGAAATGGTAGATGGGAAGAAGGGAAGGGAAGAGAAAAGAAAGAGCAAGATGACAAATCTCAAAGAATTAGGCATAACACACAGTACAGGTCCCACACTGTAGGTGAGTGCAGGTCACGTCACTAAAGAATGTCGAAATAGAAGAATAGTGTTTGAGGTCCCGTCATCGTAAACAGAAATAGGCTACGAACGTGAGCCTTAGTTTCTCTTAGGGAAGTGATAAGAGCGCGATGCGCCTGATCGCGTCGAAACGCCCAACCACTGGGGTACATAAGAACAGTGAAAGTAGTCACAAATAGGTTTGCAAATATATGACATTGAAAGGTGTATTAGCGCGTCTAGTCGACCTGCATAGTTTGAGTCACTATCCCGGTTGTAGCATTATTTGCTCTTATGGAAGGTCCCGCTGGATTATCAGCCACACGCTTTGCGTGGTGGTGCAACTTAGAGCACTCCGTTGAATTGTTTACCGTCGATGCAGCCTTCGATGCTGACGGAGGCATAAGAGGTTGTCACACACGTCACTTAAGCAGAAAGTTTAGCCACAAGAAGCTTATGCATGTAGGATGCGCTAAGGATTCATAAAATATTAAGAAGACCAATTAGACGCCTCCGAGTCTTGATGCACGGACGAGAGACGCAGGCTTATGCTGCAGGAAGAAACGCTAATCCAAAGCAATGTCATTTGAATATTTACTGAAAAGATAGAATCACTAGGATTATATCCGCAACAAAAGGTGGCGCCATCTGTCACCGCGTGGCGTGTTTCGGCAATTTTAGTAGCGGTGACAAATGACGCAACCTTTCACTTGCAGAGCCCTCTGAGGTAAAGTGGACGGAAGCATCAACCGGTCAGCAGTTGAGATAAGCAAGGGACCTTTGGAGTACTGGTGAAAAAATAAAAGCAGGGAACACATTGACACGACCGGATCTGTTACAGGCATAGGTTGCCTTAAAATGTAGATACGCAATTTTTGAAGAAGATAAGCATATTAAAGATCATAAATGCGAAAATGAAAAACATGTATAGCATACCTGAGTAACTCGAGTAGGCTAGCGACCATTTGTTACCGCCCCGTTTCAAAGGAGACGCCAATAATTCATCATCATGATCAGAAGCATCGCTAGCTGCCTGTGTTACAGTGTACCACCTGTGTGCGACAATAGGCTCGGCTTAATCCTTAGATATCCGGAACCGATTTCAGATAGACCGCCCAGGTGACGCCCAAACTATTCCGCCGAGGGGTAAATGGGTTAGAAACACCATTCGCTTCACGCGAAGGGGATAAAGGGCTAGAAACAGCTACCGATGGGGCCGAATGCAAGCCAATTCCCGGCTTGTCAGGCGATTACATAATTTTCGTCGTATCGGGAAGCCTGTGGCACACCTCGGGAAACTGCGGTAAAAAAAAAAAAGTGACCGCAATTCCCCCTTGAAGTTCTCAGAAACACAAGCTTCTAAAATATCTTTTAGCAAAGCAAATCTTTCTTGCTTCAAATATATATAAAGAACATTGTATGGTTGACAATCAATATTTACTGATCCTTTTACACCGATCAGGCCGAAATCCGGTTACGCTTGACGCTGCATGAAACTAATCTGAGTCAGCTGTCCGAAACTCCCGCAAGCTGTCGACGGGGAACGCGCCAAACCGGCCTCTTACCAGTGGGCGGCCACACGTGCCCTTCAACGCTACAGCTGCGCACCGCACTCTGCCGTTTTAGCCGCTTCACGCATGCACTTGTCGGGAGCTCGGTTTAGCGGAGTCAAGTAACGCGCGTTTCGACAGGTTGAGAACCAAGAGTTGACTGGCTTCATTCCACAGAAAAACAGGTTTGCCGAGTGGCAGTGATGGCGCCCCTATCAGGCAGCCACGTCACTTGCCAAGAAAGAGCAGGGGCATTGACCCCTACGTGGAGGCCAGGCGAGGTAATTGGATTTCACTGAAGCGGCGGACAAATCACAGTGACAGACATTCGCTACACACCCCTCGGCACTCTGTGCGCACAACACGTCTTAGTAGGAGTCTGTCCAGTGGGAGGTTGCGTACCGCGTCTACTCTTACGCCTGCATGAAACGTGAGAGCGGAGCCATTGGCTTGTGGTACGTGGAGGAAAGATGCATCTTAGAGAGCCTGTATACGATCGGTATAAGTGGTCTAACCACCAGCCACGGTGGCGTAGCGGCTATGGTGATGCGCTGCAAAGCACGAGGTCATGGGATGAAATCCCAGTCGTGGCAGCGTCATTTGGATTGAGGTGAAATGCAAAAACGCCCGCGTCCCGTGCCTTCGCGGTGGTCCGCTGGGGGTCAAAATTAATGCGGAGTCCCCACTACGGCGGGCCTCATAACCAAATCGTGGTTTTGGCACCTAAAATCCCAGACTTCAATTCAATTCAGGTGGTCTAACCGCTGCCGCGATTAACTGATCCACATGCGTAATCATTTTTCTGCCTCCTGGGACCAAGTTGCATAGTATGTATTTTGTTTTCCATCCCTATCTCGTTTTATCGCTGGTTCAGACGAAGCGCAGCCGCTGTTATGGCCAAGATAGGGCTCATGACACTACAAATGATACGAATGGAAAATGAAATAGACCATTACGAAATACGACCTCTGCTCACGTTTATCAGTAATCACACGGCTTATCAACCTTTCGTGAAAGAGCTGCGGCAACACGCTCACTGCAAGACCTGTTGAGCCACTATTCGTGCGCGCAGGAGGACGGCAGAGATGGATAACTATAAACGCGCGGCGAAAAAAAAAATTCGCCGACGATTACGCGACTCCCTAGTACGAAATTTGAGCGCAGCTCTATGCGTGTTTTCATTTCGCGATATATTGGCTGTCGCAGACAATCCATCTCGCGCGGCATGCTGCAAACGGAGCGAAATGTGGCGCGACTGCCTCGCTAATCTGGAGATCGCGAGAGGCAGCGCATGGGTGACGCGCGGGCGCGATTCGCAGTAGCCGCCACACACACACCTCCCAGACAACGCGCGCTACTATGGCGCCATCTCGTAGCATCGTCGCCGCACTACGCTTTTTTTCTCACGCTTTCAACATACCCTCCTCCTTGCGCTCTCTTTGCTCTCTTTTATTTTTTTTATCCCTCCTGCGCTACGCGTTCGCTCTTTCTTCCTTCGTTGTGGAAGTTCGCTCGGTTACACAGACGCGAATGCCGTCATTCGCCGCAGGAATGTGCGCCTAAGAGCTGCGCTCCAAGAGAAAATCTTAACGCAGTTCTTCGTTTGTGCGCAACTAGCTTTTGCATCGCGTTACCCGATAAAGATGACAATGACTTCTATTGGAATTTCCTTTGAAAGGGGCGACCACACGTAGTCAACTAGCCTACGTTAACTCATCAGATCTTATAGACATCTATTGCAGTCTAGCATTTGGCCCATCTGAGCTATCTTTCCTTATTATTTCCTCTCCATTAAAACATCTATTTGAAACGCATAAGCAGTTCTATGCTTACGGCAACGAGAAAAAACCATCCGTCCGTCACGTAAGACGGTCGCTTTCAAGATAGAGCGCGCCGCAGCCAGCAGCGACTTTACCTGCGTACTGCTGTCGCTTCAATGAGAACGAAGCGGCAAAAACACAGGGCTTACAAAACCCTGAGCTCTCACGAAGCTGCTCATGGCTTCTCGTTCGACTCTTGCTCCGCTCCGCTTGGAACGCTGATTCTGGTCAAGCAGCTGGCGGTTTCCGTTTGTTCTTTGTTTTTTACCTAACCGGACAAATGCGTTAGTTCTCCTTCAGTTCCTGTCTTGAAAAAAGAAGTGGCGTTTCTTGCCACGTGAGTCCTTAGTTGTATTCTGCTATGTATTGTCTTTCGTGCCATCATTTCCACGAGCCGTTTCGTCCCCTTTCAGGTTTCTAATCTTGAGGTGTTATCTTTTTCAGGTGTTATTAACTTCCTTTGTGTTGCTCACGTTTTTCTGTTATTCATTTCTTTTGTCTTGCTCACTTTCAGCTTTTTCACTTCCTCGTGTATGCGGTTCTTTTTAATCTTCCGAGAAGGTTCTGCTATCTTAAATTCTTTTGTTGGTCTTTACTTCATCCTGGTCACTATTGGTTGTCGGGTTACACGTGCCATCCTCTATAAAAGTTGCAATCCTCTGGTTGCAAGTACCGCCCTGTGTTGTCGTCTCCCTCCGTCCCGTGTCTGTAGCGGTTTTATTCACAATTTTTCACGGCGACATATGCTTTCCTGGCCACACTATATACAGGTAGGGTTCTTCTAAAGCGGAGATAAGGTGGGTGGGTGCGGCAACGAGCAAAGGCGTGTTAGCGGCGAGGGTGTAACATTGAGAATAAAGGAGTGCTGTGCACAAGGCCGGTGACACGGCCGTCTGTCAATCACGTGTCAACGGCCGTGTGTCAGCCGGCAGGTAAACGGCGTGCACAGCACCCCTCTATTACCTGTTTCGCTGCTAGTAGTGGGCGATCGCGTCTCTGAAAGGGATAATAGAAAGAGCGGCAGAAACCGGTGCTCGTGAAAAAGAAATGCATAATGGAAAATACTGAAATGGAATAAATAAATAAAGGAATAAAAGGAAAAAGAAAACGGAAACGGAAAAAGCACACTAAGCAATCGAACCAAGTGTGGTCGTGTATAGGTTGAAATTTACCATAGGGAATAGATTTTCAAGCTTCCTTTGAAACGTTTATGCCTGTTGGTTGCAATTTATTGAACTTATTGATAAGGTATAATTATCTGTATTATCTGTCTCGTTCAGAATGCAACTTTGACTGTAAGATGTAGAGTTTAAGTTCATCAAGGTTATGACCTGGTTGGTTGAAATGCTCGGCGATGGCTTTGGGGAGTTTTTTAGGTGTGTGAACGCGATGTCCGTTTAATGCGAAGTTTATTGATTGTCCCGCTTCACCGATATATTGTTTCTTACAGAAAGAACATTCAAGCATATAAATCACATCCGAACTTGTACAAGTAAAGCTAGTTTGGACTTCGTGCCTAAGTCAAAGTCGCGAGGTCAATCGAAGCGCACGTGAGGGCAGACAGCCGCCATAACGAGGTAATGCATATAAAGAGATAAGGTCAGGCTCCCATTCGGCGTTGTTACATCGAGGTTTTACTCTGTATACATGGCGGTATTGCTTTTTGAAAACAGATTTTTTTAGACGAAGGAGATAACTTATGCCGGGATGCTTTTATCAGTACGCATCCCTTTAAGCACGGCAGGCACTACGTGGGTGAGTAGCGACCGCAACCAGTTTGCTAATTATTCACGATTGTTTGTATAGTGAAATGTGTAATAAAATGTTTTCACGCCATGCTGTGATGGCAGTGTTGCAGAATGAAAACGTGATTATATATATATATATATATATATATATATATATATATATATATATATATAGATATTCGCACACACACAAACTGTGCCGTTTCATGTAACCAACTGCATTTATTTGCAGTTTTGTTGTATTACTCAATGTCGTCAAAGGAAGCCAACAAACACTGACACCAAGGACAACATAGGGGAAAACACTTGTGCTTAATAAGTGAAACAAAGAAGTAAATAATGATGGGGTTTTACGTGCCAAAACCACTTTCTGATTATGAGGCACGCCGCAGTGGAGGACTCCGAAAATTTCGACCACCTGGGGTTCTTTAACGTGCACCCAAATCTAAGTACACGGGTGTTTTCGCATTCGCCCCCATCGAAATGCGGCCGCCGTGGCCGGGATTCGATCCCGCGACGTCGTGCTCAGCAGCCCAACACCATAGCCACTGAGCAACCACGGCGGGTGAAACAAAGAAACGATAAATTAATGGAAATGAAAGTGGATGAAAAGGCAACTTCCCGCAGGTGTGGAGCCATCCCACAACTTTCGCAAATCGGGCCCTACGGTTTCTTCTCGTCAATGTCTTCAAGAGTGATTATTTAGCTAATTGAGCTGAAATCTGCTATCTGCCATACATATATGGCAGATAGCAGTATCCTGGTTCATGAGGCGGTCTACTCGAAGTGGCGGGCTCTACTTGCACAAAAAATGGAAATCCATAATCGACTACTGAGCACGTGCTCGGGGGCGGGTTGTTTATACATGATTACAACGAAGGCGCCAAATAAAACAATGGACGAATGAAGGCGACACGGGACAACCCTGAAGGCGCCTACGTGATTGTGCGGTGTCGCCTTCCTTTGTCCGTTGTTTTATTTGGCGCCTTCGTTGTAATCGTAATCGACTCACAAAAAATTCTCTAATAAAGTTTTTAACTAATTGCCTTATGGCTGATATTAGAATTTACAAGTTCTAGCCGTGGATTTCAAAAGGCGAATAAACTTGGAACGCAATCTAAGGATGACACCAATTTCGAGATATTAATTCCTGAACTTTGCGGAGAAATGCATTGACGTTCCAGTTACTTTTGTGCTATAATGCTTAAGATGACCTTTCTTTTTTAAAGTGCAGCTTTTTATACTCGTCATTTTATCCTTTGACACCTTTTATCGGTTCATGTTTTCATAGTGTAATCATTGCGTTCTGCAGACACGTGAAGGTAGGAGCGTGCGCTGTGGGGCATCATTTGAGACAGCGATATAGTTATCATTAGTTTTGACGCGTGTGCCGTGACTTGAATGGTGAATGTATGTATACGGGGGTTCATGCAAATAAAAATAGTTGGAAGTAGCACCTTGTTTTTCTTCTTTTCGCCATCCGTGTCTTTGCGCGCTTGACCTGCTTTAAGGAAAATGAAGCTGTTTATCAACTGGCTCGGATCCAGACTCTTTTCCAGTAAAGAAACCAATTTTACCAATTGAATGTATTCATTATTTGAAGGCTCATGAAGCCGGAAAGTGGTGAAGGGTTGTCCACTTAGTTGGTATTCCGATACTACCACCTTTTACAAAACATTAAAAAAATGCATTGTTGCAATAAGTATGTCACCGCACTGCGTAAAAAATTCACGAAGAAAAAGAATAAATGGAACTTGAATCCATTTCATGGCGCATTCTTGAGTCCGTCTTTGTTAATGCTCGTGCTAGGCACAAGGTTTTTAGCAAAGCGCTTTTATTTGCGTATTGGCTTACTTTAGCTTTGCAAGCTTAACATGGCCCCTGATGTCACTAATTATAATCTTATTTAATGAAAACGTTCAATTTTAAATCGCATTGGTGATTATCGCGCAAATTATGAGGCCACAGATGCTATACAATATCAGAAAAGGGAGACGCCGACGTTTGCCTGCAAAGTATGAGTTTATTAATGAGTACAATAAGCATATACTAGTGCTCACTCAGGAGGAATTAAAATTGAATTGAAGGATATGCAAATACATGTCACATAAACGAAAATGAACAGGCTACGGTGCAGCTCTGTGTTCCTATTTATACAGGCGCACTTTCTTCTATGGCAAACTTACCTGATCAATCTTCGAATTACAGCAAACAGGAATATGACGATTCCAGTCCTTTTTTGCTTGCATACCACTGCAGCTAGGAGAAATCCACTGCAGCAAGGGGCGGGGTTAGGTGATTGCGGGGTATAAGGATAATAAAAACCAGCACAATTCTCAATTAGCTCAAGTGAGGCAATTTTTGTATATTTTTCCAATCAAGACACTTTATGCACACTGAGCATATTAATCTCGGCTGTAGCGGATTGTGCAAATGAGCGGCACTGCATGTTCGGCAATAGGTAGCAAGAATCGTGAATTTCATCCAAGGAATCTGCTTAAAAATCTGGCTCGCTCGAAGCAAAACTGCGCTTAATACATTATATTGCGATATGGTATTTAGAGGATGCCTGAATTTGTGAGAAATTCTGCGAGCAAACGGACCAAATGCTGCTGCCATCAGTCGCCATCCTTTAAATCAGCATTCCATTGGCCGACGCTGCACTTTCGCCAAGTATTGATGGTAGCTGTGCGTCTGTAGATGCGACTTTCACTAATGGTACATTAGGGTGGTCGATCCGGTATTCCGATTCCGATTACTCGATGCTACAGATCTTAATAACAGGAGCACGCGCCACCTGAATGGCGGGTCGTTTTTCGCAGCAGTGAGAGCAAGCGAGGGCCGAGGAGAACTTCCAGTGATGCCCGACCGTACACCAACGTTGCCCCTTCGCTATCGTCAACATGAGCCACACAAAACACGACAGCACAAAGTTCAAACACACTCACGAGACCGCCCAAATGGCCGAGCCGACACCGGCCATAAGCGTCCTGCCGAAAACTGCATATAACACTTTCGCGTGACTAGAAAATTGTCGAATCTCGTGATTGCTCCGACGTCGTCGGTGGGAGCATTCCAATCGGGTGCTCTAAGTCGGATTCCAGCCGTCTGAAAGAATCGACCGAGTGTAGTTGGAGCGCCCTTTTTCGACCACTCAAACAGGATGACTCTGTGGAATGTTCCGAAGCAACCATAAGGTGCAACTGTCGTTATAGGCTACCATTTATAGCGAATATAGCTATTATAGCTATAGCGAATATAGCTCATCCCCCTTCATCGTCGTCGCCGTGGTGAGCTGACACCTCCGAACGTTATCAAATGCGTCACTTCGTTATAATATCTCCAAATATGACTCTTTATGAACTTAGTTCCTCATATTCTCTGCTACTTAACAATATATGAGGTTCCAGATAAGGCAGTGTATGATCGTTTAAGTATAGCACATTGGGTGGCTTTTTGTTCAGTAGAACATCACCTTCTGGTCTGTGTCCTCATTTGCACTATTGCTTTACATGCCCCGTATAATATTAACACTACAATGGCAGAAACGTAAAAAGAAAAAAAATTATCCAGGAACATTAATAACGTTTTACTGTAATTGCTGCAAGCTCAGTTTGAAAGAACAATGGAAGCTTTTTCTATATTTTACAAAGTATGTTGCATAACATTCAGGGGGATTAATCACTACAATTTTGTTGAAGCTGCTTTGAAATAACATAGTTTCCACCCTTCTAACCGCTACAGCCACCCGCGCCGGCGTGCCTCGATCTTTTATTACAAATGCTATTGTCACCAAAAATAAGCAGTGGCTGGACTTGATAAAGCTCTTTGCAGTATGCTACCTGAAAGTTAGTTTTCATTTATTATTACAGTGAAAAAACTTTCGTTTTGAAGGATACATAATCTAGGATAACAAATATGAGAGACTGGTTTAAATACCAGAGGTAAGCTGCTTAAATACGCAACAGACAACAAGAGCAAGCATTGTTTGTTGATTGTGCTGCTTTTATGCGTCATAATCTTTTTTTTTTTTTTCAATGTGTTCGTACGTAGGGTTTGCGTTCATTTTTTCTTCGTGAAGCAGTGTGTTCATATTGTTAAAAAAAGTAAGGAAATAAGCGCTGTTTCATTCTCACGAATGCAGACCTGATTAAAGTGGAAGCTGAAATTTTGTGCGGAACACGCTTTCGCGGCATGTGTTCCCCAGTCTGCGTGCTTACGTGCGAAGGCACGCAACATACAAGAAAAAACGAAAGGCCGAAGTGTCCTCATATGGACCCTTCTCAACAGGCGCTGCTGCACGAGGTGCTTGGAAACGCCCTGTGTATTGGTGTAGTTTTCTTTGATTTTTTAGAGCGCAGCTCTTAAGGCCCAACTACTGGCACACGTCGGAAAGCTTCGGCACGCGCCAAAGCGTCAAAAGCGTCGGTCGGGAACAGGGTGAAGCGTGATGACGCGCAGTGATTTTGTCGACTGCCGATCCTAGAAGTTCGCCGACGCGTGGCGACAATTCGCTGGCGTACGCCAATGAGAGGCTCCGACGCATCGACGGTGTCAACCAATCGGGGGCTGCGAGGCCTCTGGCTGCTATGCCTATGATGGCCGCCGCTGCGAAGGCGCCGACACCAACGATCGTCCGAGTTCTTTGGACGCACCACGCGCGTGACAGTGTTACTGAACGACAGTATTGTGATAGCAGGCCGACAATGATACGACCGACGACTGTTGCTTGTGGCAGTGCGACGTGGATCCAAACTGATTTCGAACGACGCCGACTGATCCAACCTGCCCACTGGGTTCCGCCGGTTTCAGTGTGATCATCTGCGGAAACATCCAACCGAATCACTCTTGCCGCAACGTCTGTGCTTGGAGTATGTGTATATTATTGTGCTCGAAACGGATGGAAACACGCTTCCTAACACTGAAGTCTCTACTCCCGCACCCTCTACTCCCGTCTTTTCGGTTGTCGCAAACTCATGCCAGACTACGAGGATTGCCTCAAAGCCCTCAAGTGACACCCTGCAATACCGGGGCAACATTGCACTATATCTGTCTATTCTGCAGGGCGCTCGACGGCTCTCTGGACAGCATTCGTCTTTCTTCTTCAGTTTGTCTGAACAAGTGGTCAGCAAAGCCTGAGCCCCATCACTCATGCATGGCCCGACACCGCAACTCCATGATTATATCTGGCATACACAGCTTTCTCCTCACCACCTCGGCCATTCGGACACCCCTTTCTTGCGACCGGAGTGAATTGGCACTCCTGCGTGTTGTGTGTGTGTGTGTGGTGTATACGCCATCAGTCAATGAAAACCTTGTTATCAACTTAATGAAGCGCCTCAAACCTTCCCTTTCTTGTTAAAAAAATTTCGGAGTTTCGAAAATTTTGATCACCTGGGGTTCTTTCACGTGCACCTAAATCTAAGTACACTGATGTTTTCGCATTTCGTACCCCATCGAAATGCGGCCGCTGTTGCCGGGATTCGATCCTGCGACCTCGTGCTCAGCAGCCCAATACCATAGCCAATGAGCAACCATGGCGGGTTCCCTTTCTTGTGGTGCTGTTGGTATTTCTTCCGCAGTGCTTAACCCTTTGAGATGCTATCTACACAATTGTGCACAGCAGGATAGTGCATCAACAGCAAAAGGACTGATGAAAGTAATGATAGTTAAAATGTGTTTCATACATCTTGAAACACTTATTATTGGAACTCTGCTGCAATTTTGAATAACGTGCAGAGTGTTTTAGCAAAATGAGTGGGAAGGTAGACGGCTGGGTGTTTTTACTCTGTCAGTATGTTGTATGTAGCGGGTTCTCTTCTTTCATTGTTTTTCACAATGTCATGCAGTAGGCATAATTTTCAAGTGGCTGGATAAGTGCTTCTCAAGCTTTACAAAACACCAAATAGTATATGTTCTCATATTTGATGTTCCTCCAGTGAGTCTTTGCTTGGAGTCGACATTTTGTGAACTTGACAAAACTCACTAAACAACTGAAAATTCTGCATCTTTTCGGCAGTTGTACACTTTCTATGATTCTGAGGATGCAAGAGATGTGGTGAAAGCAAGTGTTGAATCAACAGGATAAAGTGGCGTCTGAAAACGTGAAGACGTATGGAAGCATACTTGTTCTCTGTTCTAACAAGCACCTTCAATAGTTCCCTAAAGATTAGTACGTTTTCTAGCACTCGGAACGTAGCACGGACACTGCCCGTGCACAAATGAGGTGCTAGACGTGCAGTTACTAACTGCCAGCCTATATCTATCCTCGGCAGTGCGTCAGAAGTGTTTGAATCGGTATTGCATTCCTTGCTTTCTGTTAGTGCTAAGAGCATTTTAATAAATGAACAGCATGGCTTTGTATGCCGACGACTTAAAACTATCTGAGACTGTCAACAGTCTTCACCACTGCATCAACCTCCAAAAACACATTTTTTCGCTCTCAAACTGGTGCAGAAACAGTATGGTCCTCTTAAATACTTCCGATACTATGGCATTAAGTTATGTGCGGAAAACACACCATGTGCAATTTTCATACACCCTACGGGATGCTCCACTGCCCAGGGTCGATGAAATGAATGAATGAATGAATGAATGAATGAATGAATGAATGAATGAATGAATGAATGAATGAATGAATGAATGAATGAATGTTGTTTAATGGCCCAAGGGCCAAGTATGACCAAAGAGCGCTATGCCCGTGGTAATGAGTTCGCAGTGTAGTTCGACGAAATCAAACATCTTGGTGTGTACTTCGACAAAATGTGAAGCTTCTCTTCGCACAGATAATCACACAACATGCCCTTCATGCTCTTGGAATTGCATGCCGTATATTGCATGATTTCCACTCACTTGTTGTGTTTCTGAAATTGTATTCGGCTGTGTGCCGTCCACTACTAGAGTATGCCTCTGTTGGAGGGGGTGCAACATGCAAATCTAATTCTGACCTCATTGAAGGCGTCCAGAATAAATTGATATCTATCTTCAAGCACCACTTTTGCCATTCTGGTGACCACAGTTCAGCCTTCTCAGACATACCTCAACTCGCACCTCTAGATTCAAGAATTAATTAATCAGAACTTTTGCTCCTGTATGAGGTGGTCCATGACATTATACATTCCCCGAAGCTTCCTGATCATATGCATTTGTTTGCGCTGCAGCAGTCTACCAGGCAGCATTCCACATTCTTTGCCTGGCCTTGTTGCGAGACGGTGCTATATATGACTCGACTCCGAAACACATGTAATAAGACCTGTGCCTGTCTTGACATACTTCAGAGTTCATTTCCCGTGTTTTGTGTACCTGTAGATAACCATGTATGATTAACTTCCTTTTACTATTCCTCGTTTTATTTTTTTCCTATTTGTTTCTCTATCGCATTTTTTTTTGTCTAGCACAATCATGTTTTCTGTACATTTTGTCTCACATATTGTTATTTAAGCGCACTAGTACGAAGGCTCTATTGCTATTCCTGGGCGCTAAAACATTTGATTGATAGATTATTATTGTAGCATAAAATCATGCTTTTTAAATATGCACTAGTATATTGTTACGTCCAAGCGCGTCAAAGGGGCGCGGGAATCAAGAAGAGAGGGGAAGAGGAGAACGAAGACTGTGCAGCGGCCATTCCTGTTGTTCGTAGCCTGCCGTTCCTGCTCTCACACGCCTTAATAAACCCCTTTTCCCCGTGCTTGTAACAAATTGGTGGACGGTGCGGGGTACACCTCGTAACCACGGAGCCTACGCTGCTACAACTTCGCCGAAGCCGTCGACTTGCCGGACTTCCGCCACCATCACCTGACATGACTGAATACGCCTGCCAGATTCCCGAAGGTTCTGACGCGGCTTCAAGGCCAGCACCTGGCGTTCCGTGGCAATACTACCGGGTGCCACTCACTTTCGGAGGAAAAGCCGGAGAAGATGTCGACGAGTGGCTCACAAACTACCGAAGGGTGAGCCGATCTAATGGTTGGAACTCGACCGCACAGTTGTCAAATGTTGTGTTTCCCCTTACCGACACAGCACTCGTCTGGTATGAGAATCACGATGACACGCTCACTTCATGGGAGCTTTTCGTAGAGGAGCTCAGAGCGTGTTTTGGAGACTCTAGCGCAAAAAAGAAACTCGCCGAACAGACGCTTTCGCAAAGAGCTCAGATTCCCGGCGAGACCTGTACGACTTATATCGAAGAAGTGCTGAAACTGTGCAAAATAGTGAACTCTCAAATGTCTGAAGAGGACAAAGTTGGACATTTGTTGAAAGGGATAGCCGAAGACGTCTACAATTTTTTGATCGGCAAAGAAAGCTTGGATTCCGTGTCTGACGTCATTCGCCACTGCAGGACCTTTGAGACGCTGAAGATGCGACGGATAATACCGAAGTTTGGTCGCCTGGCTAATGTCACAACGGTGGCAAGTGTAGACCCGAGTTCGTGTGTTGACCTTCCATCAACAATACGGCAGATTGTTCGCGAAGAGTTGCTCCATCGGGAAGAGATGTACCGTTGCACACCCGGCATCGCTGGTGCGTACTTACCACAAGAAATGCGAAACACGGCCGTTTCGACCGCATGGCAACCCACGGTTCACTCAGCGACCGTCGAGTATAGGTCTACCCCACAAACGAGAGGGACCCTGAGCTATCAAGATCATGACTACGACCAACGCCCTCGCCGCACGCACGCCTCCGGGCGGCCGATGCCTGGCCATGATGAATGGGACCCACCTGCTGGCTATGCAGTCGACAGCAACATGCGTGACTACGTGCAAGAACATCGAAATTTGCGACATCTGCCGGTGTGTTTCCAATGCGGTGTCGCGGGCCACATAGCGAGATTTTGCAATCGTCGCCCAACAACGTGGAATCGTCGATCGGGGTCTTCAACAAGGACCACACCTCCTACGAGGACAACTCAACAGCCATGCGCCACCTCTTGGTCAGCTGGCGTCCCTCCTGGCAACGATTACTGGCAGAGAAGCTTCCGGAGCCGCTCACCGGCATCTGACAGGAGTTTGACGCCACCGCCAACTTCTCGTGCACCGCGTTTACGTCAATCTCCATCGCCAGTGCGCCGCTCAGCCTCGCCTTCACAACCGGAAAACTAGCTAGCGCGGCCGATGGGGGTGAGGTCGCTCGACACGTGCTATCGAAAGAAATGCCCCCTGCAGTTGCTATGATTAAGAACAAAGTGCATGTACTTGTGGATGGTGTTCCTACAATGGCTTTAGTGGATACCGGGGCAACTGTATCCGTAATGAGTCTCGGTTTTAAAGGTCGGTTGGGGCGCAAAGTTGTATTTCCGTGGGACCAGGCTGCAACGTTTCGTGGAGTGAGCGGCGAGTCGTTGCGCCCTGTTTGTGTGTGCACTGCTGAAGTGTCCTTGGCTGGTGGAGTTTTCGCGACGGAGTTTGTAGTTATTCCCCGATCGACGCACGAAGTGATTTTGGGCATCGACTTTTTGCGGCAGTGTGGTGCGACTGTTGATTGTCGCACGGGGGAAGTTTGCGTCGATGGCCATGTTTCGTCCGGGCTCTTAGAGGAGACTTGCAGTCAAGGTGAACTTTGTGTGTCTGCAGATACTGTTGTGCCTGCGTCCACCTCGGTGTGCGTGCCGGTTGTGTGTCGCGGTGCAGTTCCAGACAGTTTCGATGCCTCCGTAGAGCCAATGCATCTAAATTGTGTGAAGAAGAACGTTTTTGTCCCTCATTGTGTGGTATCCATCGGCAACGGGCGTGCTGGCTTGTGGACGGCCAACTGCTCGGCAGAACCCGTCCTGCTTCCAGACGGCTTGAAACTCGCCTACTTTACAGAATACACGTCTTCGGCCGTAGCCGTACTAACAGACTCGCCGTGTGAACCTGCTGACCTTCGCCAAGTCTCAGACAAAAAGCTCCTGTCTATGATAAACAAGTCGCTCAGCACAAGGGAGCGCCATACCTTGGTGGATACGCTTTCTAAGCATCTGTCAGTGTTTGACTTTGCGCAGCCGGACAAAGCGTTCTCGATTCCCGAGTCACGAACGCGCCATACTATCGATACGGGATCTGCGCGCCCGATCAGGCAAAAGCCTTATCGCGTGTCGCCTAACGAGCGCAAGATAATCGGGGAACAAGTGAGTGACATGATGAAAAATGGGATAATAGATGAGTCCTCGAGTCCTTGGGCAGCTCCGGTCATACTCGTCAGAAAAAAAGACGGTAACTGGAGATTTTGCGTCGATTATCGAAGATTAAACGCCGTGACTAAGAAGGATGTCTACCCGCTGCCCCGGATTGATGATGCAATCGATTGCCTTCATTCGGCCTCTTATTTTTCTTCAGTGGACCTGCGCTCAGGATATTGGCAAATCCCGATACACCCGACAGACAGAGAGAAAACAGCCTTCATAACCCCGGATGGATTATTCGAATTCAATGTGATGCCATTTGGTTTGTGCAACGCTCCAGCAACCTTTGAAAGGTTCATGGACACCATTCTGCGTGGGTTAAAATGGAACATCTGTATGTGCTATCTTGACGACGTTGTTATATTCGGGCGCACATTCAATGAGCACAATACGCGCCTGGATATTGTCCTCGTCTGCATCAAAAACGCCGGCCTGGTTCTGAACTCCAAGAAATGTAAATTTGGTGACCGTCAAACCCTTGTGCTGGGTCATCTTGTTGACAAAGACGGTATCCGACCTGATCCCCTCAAGACGGCAGCTGTCGAGGCATTCAGTGCACCGCAGTCCGTGAAGCAACTTCGTAGTTTTCTGGGTCTTTGCTCTTACTTTCGCCGATTTATTCCTGGTTTTGCTGACGTCGCTTATCCTCTGACAAATCTGCTACATAAAGACGCACGGTTTGAGTGGACACCCGAGTGCGATTCTGCATTTCGTCAGCTGAAGTTCCTGTTAACCTCTCGACCTATCCTTCGCCACTTCAATCCTACTGCGCCGACAGAAATCCACACAGATGCTAGTGGCGTTGGTCTGGGTGCCGTATTGGTCCAACGCTATGACGACCGTCAGCACGTGATTGCTTATGCAAGCCGCTCATTAAGCAAACCTGAAAGGAATTACACGGTGACAGAGCAAGAATGCCTCGCTGTAATCTTTGCGGTTCAGCGATTTCGCTCGTACTTGTACGGACGCCCATTCCCAGTCGTCACAGACCACCATTCCCTGTGCTGGCTCGTGAACCTTCGCGACCCTTGTGGTCGCCTTGCGCGCTGGGCTTTGAGGTTGCAGGAATATAACTTCACTGTTTCCTACAAGAGTGGCCGAAAACACGCGGACGCAAGACTGCCTTTCCCGTATGCCGCTTGCCACGACGGACTGCGACGCAGACGATTTTGATCATCTCGTCGCTTCTGTGACACCCGCTTTTCCAGATATCGATGCGTTCAAAACAGAACAACGGACAGACACTAAATTGGAGCCACTCTTTACTTCTGCCCATTCAAGTGCAACAAGCAGCTACTGTGTACGTGACGGGCTCCTGTACAAAAGGAACTACTCAAGCACGGGTGCACGCTTCCTTCTAGTGGTGCCGGAGCGTCTCCGGCCTGCAATCCTTCAGGCTATGCACGATGACCCTACCTCCGGGCACTTAGGCACTGTGCGCACACTTTATCGCATTCAAGAACGCTTTTACTGGCCCCGGATGCGACATTCGGTTGAGTTTTATGTCGCCAGCTGCATACAGTGCCAACGTCGGAAACGCCCAACCACTGCCCCATCTGGTCTCCTTCAACCTGTGCCGCCTTCCAGCTCACCCTTTCGGCAAGTTGGAATTGATCTGTTAGGCCCTTTTCCAAAGGCATCTAAGGGGAACCGCTGGATAATTGTCTGCGCCGACTATTTCACACGCTATTGCGAGACGGCGGCTATACCATCAGCAACTGCCACCGAAGTGTCGCTTTTCTTACTTCACGCTATTGTTCTGCGACATGGACCACCTGGTGTTATCATAAGCGACCGGGGACGTCAATTCACGGCGGATATAGTGGAAGAGCTTGCGCGTTTGTGTCACTCGCACCTCAGGCACTCGACGCCATATCATCCGCAAACGAACGGCCTCACTGAGCGCACTAATCGAACGATCACAAATATGCTTTCCATGTATGTTGCGTCCGATCACAAGAATTGGGATGAAGTTCTACCGTTTATTACTTACGCATATAACACCGCCAAGCACGAGACAACCGGCTACAGCCCCTTCTTCCTTCTATATGCTCGGCCGCCCCGGTATACGCTCGACACTGTCCTCCCTTTTTACCACCACGACAATCCTACGGTCGCCGATACACTGTGTCTCGCTGAAGAGGCTCGGAGACTTGCGCGGCTTCGGACTTTGGCATCACAAGAAAACTCCAAAGCCCGCTACGACGCACGACATCGGCCAGTTACATATAACCCTGGTGATCTCGTTTGGCTTTGGACTCCCACAAGGAAGCGCGGTTTGTGTCAAAAGCTGCTGGCAAACTACGATGGACCGTATGTTGTCATCGACAAAGTCAGCGAAGTGAACTATACTCTCGCGCGCCTCACGAACACTGGTAGACGTTCTGCTAGGACACACGTCGCGCATGTCGCACGGTTGAAATCATGCACGCCACGACAAGCTAGTTGACTCGCCCAGGGGGCTTTGTCTGCGAGGGGAGGTATGTTACGTCCAAGCGCGTCAAAGGGACGCGGGAATCAAGAAGAGAGGGGAAGAGGAGAACGAAGACTGTGCAGCGGCCATTCCTGTTGTTCGTAGCCTGCCGTTCCTGCTCTCACACGCCTGAATAAACCCCTTTTCCCCGTGCTTGTAACAATATTATTTCAGGGCAGTAGCGTTTGTGCAACTAAAAAGAACCATGCATTAAGAAAGTGCAATAAAATGCGATGTGCTAATCAATGCATTGCACTAATAATTTCTTCTGAGTTTTAATGTCGGTTAATAATAATAATAATAATAATAATAATAATAATAATAATAATAATAATAATAATAATAATAATGGCAAAAAAATAATATGCCATAGCAATTATTGCGCGCCTCACAGAACAAATTGAATGTCTTTCTCAGTCAAAACATCATAGTAGGCTGAAAACAATATACTGGTAGTTTTTGTGGTGACGAAATCTGTAAATTATAAAAATAACCTGTTTATATATATATATATATATATATATATATATATATATATATATATATATATATATATATATATATATATATATATATATATATATATATATATATATATGTTTCTTATCTCATGCAAATAAGCTGTCCCCATACATTCGAATACGCGCTTGAATAATACGACAAAAGGGCAACGAAAGACAGCTATTAAAACCCTCCGATTCTCAAGCTTGTAAAGCTTGTATTATCTGGCGGTATGTCATTTCATTAATGACCAGAAATACAAACTTGACATGTTGAAACCAGTAACAATAGAACATGGCCTTTACACTGAAAATTTCGTCTAGCAATACACTGAATGTGAAGGCCTCCCAATGGGGTATTGATGCATCAAAAAAACCTAGGATAATAAATGAGGTGCTCGATGGGCAAGACATGACAGTATCGAAAATCGGGAGGAGACAAGCTACGAATTACGTAAATTTGAGCTGTTTTAGATGTTTTCTTTTTGTGAGTGCTACAGCTGTTTCAATTCATTGCTGATTTTCTCAGAACCCACTTTTTCCCGTTTCTTTCATGCACAAACAACCATAATTATATTGACACGGGTACTTTAACTGTAACCGGTGACGCATGTCACCGTCAAAAAAATGTTAACCGTTATCGCTCGGTGCAGAACGTGCGTGCACATATCGGAAGTTTCGCGAATGTACAGGATGGTTCTCTCGGTTGCCTGTTGTTGACGAACCTTGTATTATCCTATTGCATACGGGGCACGAATTGTGCTGTAGTTTCGGGGAAGACACGCGGGCACAAGCGAATACGTCGGAACTTTCGACGACTGATGTATCAACACCGACGTGCTTGACCCGCAGACGAGATTTTCGACGATCGCCGAATTTGCTCGCCGCTATCATGGCGACTGAATTTTGCTTTTGCTGGGCATGAGTTCGCCTAATAAAGAGTGAAATTTGTAAGTCCTAGTTTTGACTCTGCATCATTTTTCCCCAGAAGTATTGTCACTACTACGTGACAATACTTCTAACACAGATTTTTTCAATGATACTTTGCACATCTAATTCCTACATAGTTGGCTGCGCAATAAGCTACCAAAAATGAAATGGTACAACAGCTTTTGATATTGTGACACGCTCACGAAGAAGATGTTGTCAGCTTGGTCGGAAGAAGACGACGCTCTGGACTTCGCGCGCTGTCTAGCATCTTGTCAGCCTCTACGATTATTCTAAATATTCTGTAAATATACGTCTGACTGTTTTTAACCCCGTAACATTTTTGGTGGAGGTTGCGGGGTCATTATCAAGACGGATTTACGCAGCGGGCGCTCCTTGGCTGCATCTACAATGCCAGCTCAAGGCGAGGATGCTTCGGGCCCGTCGGCACCCACGCCCACCGTCATTCTAGCACAACCCCGTGACCCAGGAACCTTTTCTGGCACCGACGACACTCATGTTAAAGACTGGCTTCAACTATATGAGCGGGTGAGCTCTAGCAACCACTGGGATCTGACCATCATGCTCGCTAATTTGATATTTTACCTCGCCGGCACGGCGCGCGTCTGGTTTCAGACCCACGAGGAGGAACTTACCAGCTGGGACATTTGTAAACAGAAGCTGAAAGATCTGTTTGGCAAGCCTCTTAAACGTCAGCGCGCCGCCCCAAAAGACCTCACTTCGCGTGTCCAGACGTGCACTGAATCCTACCTCACGTGCATCCAGGACGTGCTCGTTCTGTGCCGCAAAGTGGATCCGAAGATGTCCGAACCTGATAAAGTTGCACATGTCATTAAGGGCATAGCAGATTATGCCTTCCACCTCCTTGTTTTCAAGAATTCTTCCACTGTGCAAGCTATTATTACCGAATGCCGGGGGTTTGAAAAAGCCAAGGGTCGCCGCATCGCCCAGCCATTTCCCCGCCTTCGCAACACGGCTGCTACGTCCACCTGCGAAGACCTCCACAGTCCGCCCACGCCCGATCGCTCTGATGACGCCCTACATATCATCCGACGTGAAATAGAAGCCGCATCTCCTGTCACAAGCCCAACCCATGGCCCCGACAATTGCAAGGCGACCGTCTCACCGATACAGTCCGTCGTGCGCCAGGAACTGGCCAACATTTACTTGACCAACGTCTGCTCAGTTAATCGACCTGACTACACTCCGTCCAGTACTGTCATACGCACCCGCAGCCTGAATGCCCCAACGCGGTATCGCAATCCGGCCGAATGGCGCACTCCGGATGACAAGCCTATATGCTTCACGTGTGGCCGTGTCGGCCATATTTCGCGTCACTGCCAGTCTTCGTGGATTTAGACCCCCTGGCCCTACCTCCCATCCCACGGCACTCAGGCTGCTCCTCGGTTCCCCCCGCAAACGCAGCCAGTACATTCTGGCGACACTTCTCTGCCTACCCGCTCTAGCCGCTCTCCTTCGCCCCGTCGCCGCTTCTCCCGATCACCCCCATCTCGCCGATCACCGTCCCCTAGCTCCTTCCGGCGCACCCTTCCGGAAAACTAACGGGTGCAGCACCTGGTGGTGATGCTGCCAAACCGACCCGACGCAAAAATCCTCTTCTGACCTTGCCCACACATCGGAACCTCGTTAAAGTGAACGTGGATGGTGCACGTGTTACGGCTCTGATTGACACTGGCGCGCACATATCTGTGATGAATGCTCAGCTTCGGAATCGTCTCAAGAAAGTCCTTACTCCTGCTCCGTCGCCTGTGGTCCAAGTCGCCGACGGTAGAACACCAGCCGTTATTGGCATGTGTCCGGCTCGCGCGAGTGTTGCCCGACATCATATTTCTGTTTTATTTTATGTTCTACAGCACTGCCCTCACGACCTCATTCTCGGCCTTGATTTTCTGTCTACACATTCCGCTTTGATAGACTGTTCTGCTGGTGTTGTGCAACTCGCTCTACCTGCTGCTATTGAACCTCCCGATAGTGCTCCGATACGGCTTTGTTCCACAGAGCATATTCGCCTCCCATACCGTGCTGTTACCTACATAGGCGTCTCCCCCGTTCCACCTATACCAGACGGTGACTACATCGTATCCACTTATCCGGATGTCCTGCTCTCGCATAACGTCGCTTTTCCTCACACCGTCATTACCATTTCGGACAACGCTTCCTGCCTTCCACTTGTGAACTTTGGACTTTGTACACAAGTACTCCCACGCGGAATATCCCTGGCGCAAATAACGCCGGCCAGAGACTACAAAATTTCGGCTTTAACTTGTAACAGCTCCTCGTGTTCAACTCTTGCTTCGCCCCCTGTCCCTTCAGACTTGAATGCCCTAACAAAAATGATTGCTCCCGACCTTCCGCCCCAGCGTGCTAATGAACTACGTTGCCTCCTTGCCTCATATTGGGACGTAATCGACCTTGGAGAGCGCCCTCTAGGACAAACATCTGTCGTAAAACATCGAATAAACACTGGTGATGGGAGCCCGATCCATCGGCGACCCTACCGCGTCTCACCTACTGAGCGACAAATCATCCAACATGAAGTTGACAAGATGCTTTCTCGAGACATCATCGAACCTTCTTGCAGCGCATGGGCATCCCCTGTTGTACTAGTTAAAAAGAAGGACCACAGTTGGCGATTTTGCGTGGATTATCGACACCTCAACAAGGTAACCAAGAGGGACGTCTGTTCGCTACCACGCATTGACGATGCCCTGGATTGCCTACATGGAGCACAATATTTTTCGTCCATCGACCTTCGCTCCGGCTACTGGCAAATTGCCGTTGACGACATGGACAGCGAGAAGACAGCATTTATTACTTCCGATGGCATGTATCATTTCAAAGTGATGCCTTTTGGTTCATGTGACACCCCGGCCACATTTGAACGAATGATGGACGCCCTCCTACATGGTTTCAAGTGGTGCATCTGCCTCTGTTACCTGAACGACGTGATCGTTTTTTCTCCGACTTTTGCGACACACCTCGAATGCCTATCGACGATCCTATCTGTTTTCCGTCAGGCGGGGCTACAATTAAACTCATCCGAGTGCCACTTCGGTCGTCGGGAAATCTCTGTGCTCGGGCATCTCGTGGATTCTTCTGGTGTACGCCCTGATCCCGATGAAATACGGGCAATGAAAGACTTTCCCGTGCCAACATGTGCCAAGGATGTTCGCAGCTTCTTGGGCCTTTGCTCGTACTTCCGTCGGATTGTCCGACATTTTGCGAACGTTGCGCGCCCTCTCACTCAGCTCCTCAAGAGAGACGCCGCATTCATTTGGGGCAATGAGCAAGCTGGTGCTTTCACCGAGCTGATTGGGCTGCTTACGACTCCGCCCATTCTCGCTCACTTTGATGCGTCAGCTCCAACAGAAGTCCGTACCGATGCCAATGGCCACGGTATTGGCGCTATGTTGGCACAGAAACAACAAGGGTGAGAACGTGTTATTGCCTACGCCAGCCGCCTTCTATCCTCTGCTGAGCGCAATTATTCCATCACCGAACGCGAGTGCCTGGCTCTCGTTTGGGCAGTGGGTAAATTCCGCCCCTATTTGTAATCATCACTGATCACCACACTCTGTGTTGGCTTTCATCCCTCAAAGATCCTTCAGGGCGCCTTGGCCGCTGGGCTCTGCGCCTTCAAGAATACAACTATTCAGTTGTATACAAGACCGGCCGGTTACATCAAGATGCGGACTGCTTGTTGCGCCATCCTGTCGACCCTCCTGACGTTTCTGCGGCCGGCATACCTGTCACCGTTCTCTCTCTGGCTGCTTTTCGCGATATTGGAGCCGAACAACGTCGGGACGCCTCCTTGCAAGACCTTATTCAACGGCTAACTTCAGCGACGCCCAATCCTTCCCTTAACATGTTTGAACTCCAAGATGGTATATTGTACCGCTCTAACATGCGCCCGGACAGCCCTGCCCGACTCTTCGTTGTGCCTGAGCATCTGTGTCAGACTGTTCTCGCCCAGCTTCATGGTGTCCCGACTGCCGGTCACCTTGGCGTGTCACGGACCTATGACCGCGTTCGTCGGCGCTTCTATTGGCCTGGTCTATACCGTGACGTCTGCCATTATGTCGCTGCGTGTGACCTTTGTCAACGACGCAAAAAGCCGACCACACTCTCTGCTGGTCGCCTTCAACCACTCGACGCACCATCAGAACCATTCTTCCGTGTAGGTGTTGATCATGTAGGCCCTTTTCCTACGTCTGATTCGGGAAACAAGTGGATTGTTGTAGCAACAGACTACGCCACCCGATATGCAATCACACGAGCTCTTCCGACAAGCTGTGCAACCGATGTCGCCGACTTCCCCCTAGAGAACGTCATCCTTCACCACGGCGCCCCTCGACAGCTCCTCACGGACCACGGCCGCTACTTTCTTTCTAAAGTTGTCAACGACATTCTGCACTCATGCGCTACTAAACACAAACTTGCTACTGCTTACCATCCACAAACGAACGGTCTAACCGAGCGCCTTAACCGCACCCTTAGTGACATGCTGTCCATGTATGTCTCCGCTGACCATCGCGACTGGGACGTCGTGCTGCCGTTCGTTACTTTCGCCTATAATTCGTCTCGCCATGGTACCGCCGGCTTCTCTCCATTCTTCCTTTTGTTTGGCCGCGACCCTATGCTACCTTTCGACACCATTCTGCCTGCGAGCCTGAATTCCACGTCCGAGTGCGCCCGTGAAGCCATACTCAAAGCTCAAGAAGCCCGCCATATTGCCCGACGTCGACTTGTGAAGTCGCAGGACAATCAGCGGCGCTTATATGACGCCCGCCATCGTGACGTCCATTACACACCGGACCCCCTGGTTCTCCATTGGTCGCCGTCGCGACGCGTTGGCCTCTCGGAGAAGTTACTTTCACGCTACTCTGGCCCTTACCGTGTCTTAAGTAAAGTAACTGACGTCACGTATGAAATCGCCCCTCTTGAGCCAACCGTGGCTCAGCATCGCTCCGATATGGTCCATGTCACGCGTCTTAAGTTGCACCACTCGCCCGCCTCCTAACCAGCACCGAGCCGGTGCTTCCGCCGCCAGGGATCATGTGACACGCTGACGAAGAAGATGATGTCAGCTTGGTCGGAAGAAGACGATGCTCTGGACTTCAGCGCGCTGTCTACCATCTGGTGAGCCGCTACGATTATTGTAAATATACGTCTGACTGTTTTTAACCCCGTAACAATATGATATGGCATCGTCGTACAGATGTTTGCAAAGCGATCTTGTAGACAGACGATGCGCGAGCGCGAGTGCTAATGTCGATATTTTGTGCACTATTGTTACTTCAAAGATAAAAAGAAACTGTTGCGTGTTTTTTTTATATCTAAACGAGCATGCAGATAACTAACTTATTATTTCAAGCTTAGTTTGCAGCAGGTTGTTTTAGGCCGCATTTTGACGGATGAAGACAAAATAGCCCAGCAACAGTGCGCTGCAGCCGAGGAGCGAGCTTCGGCGCGGGTCAGAGCTTGTGTCCAGTGGTTGCGCGCCCTTTTCCTCCAACCGACGCGAAGCTCACGCGTTCGCTTGTCGGCGAGCGCCGAAGCTTGCTGACGCGTGTTAGTGGTTGGGACTTTAGGCACCCGTTCCTGTGGCGAGCCTCGGCGTCGGCCTTGGCGTAACCGAGCGAACAAACACAACAGCGAAGCATGAAAGAGCGAACACGGAGGGGGCATGAAAGACAGAAGCCGCCAACGGCGGAGGCCAGTGAGAGCGCGCGGGAAACTAGTGCCGTGCGGACCCACCCGACCGTTCGATGCGTACTCGTATCTGGCCTCAGCCGGACCGCTCGTTTCGTACTATCGTCTCCTCGCGTCAGCTCTCGCTCGCGCTTGTTTGGTTTGTTTGAGTGATCTCGTTCGTGCTTGTTTCGATTGTCATGGTTTGAGATTGTTTTTGCGATGGTGAGTACAAACCGAGACGTCCTAAAGGCAAGGTTTTTGGAGACATTGCGCCATTACCGATTCTGCACGACAAGACGAACCCTGAATACGAAGACGCGGAGGCGACACCCAGTGCTTCATTCTGCTTGACTTTGGAACGTGTCGACGCCGCGACCGACATGACTATGATAAATGCAAACAACGTCCTCATCTTCATAACACATCACTCGGGGTAAGAATGAAAGACGAAGAACGTAAACACAACGCAGACCTGTCAGCAGATAAACGCGAAAGCACGCGACATCTAGCACCTACCGAGAGCAGGCGAGATTTTCATGTTGTCACGTGAGTGCCGCTGTGGCTCGGCGCAAGTTGGTGAGCCCGCTATGCTGCAGCTGCATTTAAACGCCGGCAGCGCGCCGCACGCATTTTACCGCTAGTGTGTATGGGGGCTTTCTGCGGCGACGATCGCTCCGAGATATCGCCAGAGCAGTGTGAGTAATCTGT
Source organism: Dermacentor andersoni (assembly GCF_023375885.2). Classification (NCBI taxonomy): domain Eukaryota; kingdom Metazoa; phylum Arthropoda; class Arachnida; order Ixodida; family Ixodidae; genus Dermacentor; species Dermacentor andersoni. Next base: position 298,744,694 of record NC_092814.1, read on the forward strand.
TTACCGATAAAGCCATCGGTGAGGCATGCGGCGAGGGTGTCAAAACAAACAATGCGTGAGCGAAGGTCTGTCGGCGGCGTGTGCAGTGAATCAGGCCCACGCGTCACCCACGCGCTGACTGCCTCGCTAATCGGGAGATTAGCGAGGCAGTGGCGCCAGACTTCGGTCGTTTGCAACGTGCCGCGTGAGACAGCTTGTCCGCACCAGCCAATATATCTCGAAATGAAAACACATAAAGCTGCGTTCAAATTTCGCATTAGGGAGTATCGTAATCATCGGTGCATTATTTCTCTTTCTTGTTTTATAGCTTTTTTTAGATCACAGCTCTTAGTCGCCGTTCCTGCGGCAAGCGTCGGTGTAACAGAGCGAACCAGTGCTACGAAGAATGAACGCGGAGCGCAGCTGGAGATGAAAGAAACACGATAGCGCAGGAGGAGGGTGCCGGGTAACCAATTGGCAGAAAGCAGAGGAGGAGCGGAGAGGAGACGGCCTGCCCATGCGCATAGTTGTCGGCTGCCTAGGCATTCGCAGCCGTGTGGGCGATCTCATCTTCGCTTCCGAGAGGGGGGGGGGGGAGGCAGGGTCCCGTGAGGTGGGGAGGGCTACGCTCGTCCGCGGCGTCAGCTGCAGAGGATTGCCCGTGGCACCAGCGTGTGTGACGGCGATCGCTGCTCCTGCAAGGCGCGATGGCGAGCGGCTGCGAGTAAGGCTTGATGTGACGCTCCCTTGGGTGCTCTCGCCGCTAACACTAGTAGCAAGACTTCCCCACAACAAAGGGCCACTCTCGTCGTTGGTGGAACGAAAGCGTGAGCAGGAAAGAGTAGTGCCGCGCAAGACGGCATGTGCGGCGACAATGGCTACGATATGGAGCCAGAGTGGCTCGCGTCGTCTGTATGGAAAGAAAGCGCTGCATGAACGGAGCTCTGTCTGTGGCAGCTGCTGTGAATCGCAGCCAAACGTCACACAAGCGCTTCCTCTCGAGATCTCTGAGTTAGCGAGGCAGAGGCGCCACACTTCTCTCCGTTTGGGACTTGTCGCACGAGACAGGTTGTCCGTGCCAGCCAATATATCGCGAAATGAAAACACGTGTAAACCTGCGCTCAAATTTCCCATTAGGGACTATCATAATCATGGGTGCATTTTTGTTTTGACTATGGCCTCTCCCCCAAGCCCACGTATTCTTGTCTCCTTGGGTGGAGGGGATATCCAACTTGCTTTCTTTGTCGCAGTTTTGCGCGAAAGGCGAAACATTGATTGCGATAGCAAATTATTAGACAGCTATACGCAGTAAGATTAGTCGTTTTGTTCAACTGTTTAAACAGCTGTAAACAGTGTCTTAATAACTAAATTAACATGCACGGTGCCACGCACACGCAGGCAAACAAGAACTCATCTCACTCGACGGCCGCAGATACGCGCAATCAGAATGCTGGCATGATGAAGAGCGGCATCAGCGGCTACAGAATTCCCCTTCATGCTGTCTCTTGCTTCCACGAGAACTAGGCATACGAAGCCATCAGTTATCCAGGGTCGGTTAGTCTTTGACTCCACCGCAGAGTGCCCTCAAGATAGGACACGCGTGGCCTCTCTCGACCACCCCATGCGCAGTCGCGGCCGGGTAGAAGCGGAGAGGCGGGCCACCCATGCCTTCCTTCCAACCCTACCCGCTTTCCTCCCTTTCGGGCGCGAAAAGACGCCGCCACACCAAGCTACCATGCTTCTCGGCTCAACCTCGCTTGCTGTCTCTTGCACCTACGGGATACGGCGCGCAGCCGTGATGTTATCGCACTCGGACTTTACGCGGAACCTCACGGTGACGCTGACGGCTATGGTGACGGCGGAAATTTGCCTGTAGCGTTGATGTAATTGTTACTTGGGCCAGTGCGGGCCCCCTCCTTTACGCGGGCCTACTTTCGCGTTGCTCATTTCTCTCTCTCCTACTCGCGCTCAAGGAAACGATCGTGAACCCCTTCGAGTCCGGCTGCTTTTGGGTCCTCCTCAAGTACGTCTGCGGTGTCGCCATGTACAGGTTACTTGGTGGCTACCCTTTCTTGCGCAGTGGATTACTTTTCTGTGGTGCACGCATTAAGTGTTTACTCACAGCGGTGGCTTGGCGGCTATGGTGTTGCGCTTCTGAGCACGAGGTCGCGGTGTCGAACCCCAGCCGCGGCGGTCGCAATATGATGGGGCGACATGCAGAAACACCCATGTCCCGTGCATTGGGGGCACGTTAAAGATTCCCTGGTGGTAAACATTAATCCGGAGTGCCCCACTACGGCGTGCCTCATAATCCAATCGTGGTTTTGGCACGTAAAGCTCCAGAATTAACGCATTCATTGTTTTTCTCTCGCTACATGAGAATGGAATGCTGCGGTGGTTTCTCAGGCGCAAAAGGGGGAAATACAACTGGCAAATATTGTGGCGAATAGTCCATAAATCTGCCGCGGGACCAATCTTCGGTTGGGAAGTGTCGGAGGACAAATGAAAGACGGCAATATACACCAACGGAATGATTACGGACGTTTCAAGTAAGCCACATTTCGATTCACTCTGTTCACTGCGATGGATGTAAATGTCGCTCTTTAGTCTCGAGGCAATAGTGATTAATTCCATTTATTTAAGGAGGCAAACAAATGTCTGCACCCTAAAACTACGTATGCGAAGAGAACAAGCTATAGCCACCGTAGAGTAAAAAAAAAGGCATGAGCGCTTAGCTCTCGCGACCTAAGCGTGGTGTCATTCACTTCTATTTAAATTCTTTTCAGATATACGTGCCGTTTACATACTCTGCGAATGATAGAAAATGTGGGTCATTTTTACTTTTCCTTCCCTTGCAGCAGGGGGAAGATCAATTTCGAATTAAAAATGCCACGCTGATGATCTCCCATCAATCAGTACATGTACGCTATGGTATCAACGGAACTCTCCGGGCGAATCAAATAAATGCGTACGCAGAAGTACCACACGGTATTTGTTTACCATTTAATATCTCTAACTACACTATTGTCACGCAGTTCTGAAAAAGAGGAGGGAGCATGAACTAGAAATACCTTTTTTATAGAACTGACATATGCTATCTATAATGTTGCACCTCCTAAGATATACCAAAATCTACGAGACTACAGATATACTAAGATATACCATATATAAAATATATACGGCAGCACGGAAATACAGGTCGTACGAGGCTTATCGGAATAATCTTGATATGGCTATATAAAGAATTGGACAGACATGATCATATATGGCTTATAAAGGGAAAGCCAGATATGGGTAAGAAAGAAATTGACAGATATGACCACATATATCTGTATGCGTAAATGGCCATATATGGTTTATTAGGTAATATATGTCCAATTCTTTATATAGTCGTACCTAGATTTTTCTACGTAATAGAATATGTGAAATTTCTGTAAGGTCTTATTTTGAGAGAAAACAAGAAATCAAGACCAGAAGCGCTCCATCACCCACCTGAGAAAGAGGAAACTGTCGACACTTATGAATCCGGCTGCTGCAATTATGTTTTGCCATTCATCAGCATATTTAATCAAGTTCGCCATGCTTGCTGGAAAGAAATAGAGAAAAGCTGATGTTTATGGAGCATATCATAATCACAGGATATGCATTGTGTTATTTTCTTAGGTGATACTGGGAGTGTTTCAGAACGGTCAGTGTTTCTAAACCATAGATTTTAAAGCGCTTGCGTTCTCTACCAACTTCACCTGCTTTAGACGAACTGTGTCCGATTTCGCAAAAAAAAAAAAAAAAATCGGCAATACCCATCTCTCGAATATTGTCGACAGTAATGCGTTTAGCATTGTATCAATATAGGGACGCAGCGTATTGTCACCGTCGAAACGAGCTATGCATGAGGCGCGTACTGCAGCGGGGCTCCTCGGTTGTGCTTCCCAATGAACACTTGGCGCCACTTTCCAGAGCAACCACGAAGCCTGCGCGTGGCATCTGAAATGTGCACGGCACGCCGGTGCGTTGTAATGGCTGGGGTCGGGCATGAAATAGATGGTAGCTGGCCCATGCCGTCGTCCAACTTATCCATGATGAGGACATTGTTGAAAGCAGGGACTTGTTCTCATCGAGAACGAGGAATATGGGTTTATTTACAGTATTGACATGACAACATTACAGTTCATCAGTCTAATATGACTGAAAAAGGAATGCACACTGAGAAGCCACCAACGGCTCCTTAAATACACTCTGTCCTCTCAAGATCCCTAGGTGAGGGAAAATGGCCGTTCGACGAAACGGAGCATTCAAAGTCATCGTTGTCGACCCGCCTTTGAGGGGAAGGGTTTACACACTCACTTACGCACAGGTTTCACTGACCACACCAAGGTGAGAGGGTTTTCGCGCACATGGGTCTTGCCCCCAGCAGGCGCCACTTGATCCTAGTGTCGACTCCGCAGACAATGGCCGCCGCGTCTTTCTATGACTTCAAAGCCCCGTGAGAAGGCCGCAAGACACCTTCTCCCAGGAGTTCCACCGCTTCAAACAAGCTGTGACGCCCACGGCGAATCCATGAAAAATACTTGCTCAGCCGACCGCGTTTAGTCATAGCGGTGCCGAGGGGGTGTTGATGTGGCACATCGTCGTCCCTACAAAACGAGTCCCCGCAGCAGGTGGGGAAGGGTTCCAGGGTTGCTTCTCGGAAGCTCGCCACCTCCGCAGGTGCAGCTGCCTGGGAAAATTTTGCAGGTCGGTACCCTTGCAGGCATTCGTAACAGCTCCTCCATGGCCCGGAAAATCTCGACTAGCCAGTGCTGATAACCGCTATGCAGGAAGAGAATGGCTGGTGGCAAGGGGAGGGGAGGATGCCTTGGCTTGGAGCGACCAGCTGTAAAATGATGACACCGCCCCAAAACATCCAACAAGGACAGGCAACTGCCAAGCGAACCCCACAACGCGGCTCCGCGCGGAGATGACGTATCTCGGATCTCGCTTAGAACCCCCTAGGCTTCAAAGAAAACATAAGTGCAGAAACAAAAAATGCTGCGTTTTGCTACACCAATTTGGAAGGAATTTCGTGCTGACAAATTGGGCAATCATTTAGGGAGTCGTGCTAAATGAGAGAGGATCTTCTTGGCTTAACAAAAATAATAACCACCCCAAAATTTAAGCGGGATTCCTAAACGCACAATTCAAATTAGCCTGCTCAAACCATTCGCATTGCTGTGTAACTTTCCCTTCTTATACCTAACGGAGAAGTTGTACTCTTGGGGAGTGAGGCTCCATCGGAGCAAGCGGCCATTTTTGTGTGACATTTGATTGAACCACGTCAGAGGACAGTGGTCGGTCTCGAAGATGAACCTCGCTCCGTACAAGTAACATGACAACTTCTGCGCTGCCCAAACTATACAAGCACATTCCTTCTGTGAAGTGCTGTAGGCTTCCTCTCTTACAGTTAGTTTACGGCTGGCATAGAGGATAGGACGTTCCTCATTATCGTCGTCGACCTCACTAAGTACCACGCCCATACCTCTGTCGCTTGCGTCGCACTGAACTATGAATCCCTTTGTGTAGTCTGGCGCGCAAATCACAGCACGAAGAGCGTTTTCAAATCTTGGAAAGCATTCTCTTTGTCCTTATCCTGGTGCACGTTACTCGGTGCTCCCTTTCGGAGGGCGTCCGTTAAAGGACTCGCCATTTGCGAGTAATTCGGAATGTACCGTTAATAGTACCCTAGAAGTCCCACAAATGAACGAATGTCTGTTTTCGTGCGCGGCTGAGAAGAATCTCCAATCGTAGCTATTTTCAGCTCGGCCGACCGTCTCGTGCCCTGACCGACAACATGGCCCAGATAAGTAACCTGTGAACAACCAAATCTACACTTTTCCGCTTTCATCGTTAAGCCGGCTTCCCTCAACCGTGAGAACACCTGTTTGACGTGCGATACGTGTTGTTCCCAGCTGTCCGAAAAAATTGCTACATCATCAAGATATGGCAAGGCGAACTCCTGCAAGTCTTTTAGAACAATATCCATTAACTTAGAGAAGCTAAACGGCGCGTTCTTCAGCCCGAAGCTGAGTGCGAGAGGGCGAAAAGTGCCTGCAGGTGAGATGAATGCGGCATAGCGGCTGGCACTTTCTGAAAGGGCAACTTGCCAGTATCCCCGCACGAGATCTATAGTTGAAATGTATTTAGCAGCGCTAACTCTTTCAATTCGTTCCTCAATGTTGGGTATCGGGTACAGCTGATCCCTAGTGATGGCATTTAACTTCCTGTAGTGAACACATGGACGAGGGTCCTTGTTAGGGGTTTCTACCAGTATCAGTGGTGACGTGTAGTCACTCTCAGCGGGCTCAATAACTCCCAACTCTAGCATGCGCTGTATGTCTGCCTCCATAATTTCTCTCTGTCGTGGAGACATCCTGTAAGGCACTGATCTTACGTTTTCGGTTGATGTCAGCTCTATTTCATGCGTTATTAGTTCGGTTCTACATGGCCGATCGCTGAATCTGTCGAGATATTCCCCTAACATCCCTTTTAGCTCATCTAGTTGCTCGGGTCTAAGATCGTGCGAGCTTACGGAATGTTTTAATCTTCTTCTTGGGTGATTTAAGAGTTGGAGATCGCCCTATACTCATTAAACTTCATTAAACTTAGCACTAGTGTCACCCTGCTCTTTGATGGTACAGTTAACGACTCCGCTCCGCTCTACGTACGGTTTCATCAAATTGCAGTGGTATATCCTAACCTCCTTTCTGCGACCGGGCATTTTCAGAGCATAGTTAGTACCTGAAAGTTTGTGCAACACTTTAACGGGCCCGTCCCAGTGAACTTCAAGCTTGTTCTTGGGTTGCACTTCACCGCTCCAGCAGATTTAGCGCCTATTCTACCACTGATGGACTCCCTCCCCTTTCTCAGTGGAGAGCGGAGTGTCCTCCCATACACTGGTTCTGCTGGCGAGAATCCTGTAGCCTCATGAGGAACCGTTCGCAAGGCAAACAAAGTTGCCGGAAGACAATTCTCCTAGTCCTCCTTGTGCTCGTAACAGAGCGCCCGCAAAACTTGCTTAAACATTGAATGATACCTCTCTACACTATTTGACTGAGGGTGATAGACGGAACTGTGTATCAACTTTACCCCGCACGTTTGTAAGAATGTGGAAGGCAGTGCGCGCTTGCGTACTGACCCTTGATCCACCTGAATTTCGGCTGGAAACCCAACTCCTGCAAACACTGTCAAAAGCGCGTCTACTACTTCGGTGGAGCTGAGTGCTTTCAGAGGGATTGCTTCTGGAAACTTTGTAGCCGGACACAGCATGGTAAACAAGTACCGGTCACCCGACTTTGTCTTTGGTAGAGGCCCTACCCTGTCTATCACAAGTCGTCTGAAAGGCTCTGTTATTAAGGGCACTTCCTTTAGTGCAGCTTTCCAGGTTTCCCCTGGTTTACCCGAGTGCTGGCAGGCGTCGCATGATCTTACAGTTCTCTACGTCTTTGAAACAGCCAGGCCAGTAGTATTCCATAAGCATTTCTTCGTTTGATTTGTTGATGCCTAGGTGGCCAGAGCACCCATTTTCATGACAGACTCAAAAGGTCCTCCCTGTACTTAGTAGGTACAATTAGCTGATCTAGAATCCTTCCCTTTCGGCCTCTGTAGTGCCGAAAAAACAATCCTCCTCTCTCTTGTATCCTCCCGTGACGCCTAGCAATGCCTTCTCTAGCTGTGTGATGCAATTTAGATAAGCTGTCATCATTCTTCTGCTCGGCTACCAGTGACTCTCTGTCCACACGTAAGCGCTGATCAAAGTTCTTTGAGGCCTGATATAGTAACGACCCTATCTCCCTTGCGAGTGCGTCAGCTGGCTCTTACTCCAGGGGTGAACTTTGACACCCTAGTGATACGCTCCCATTGAGCCGGTCAGCTGGCAGAATTTCCTCAACCGCTTTTTTTGTCCCTCGAGCCTTGCTCGGATTCGGTTACTGAAGTTACGTCTTTTGCTACTTCCGCTGGAGCAGCTTCTGCATTTTCAGTCGAAAGCGACGCCATTTTACGAGCTTGGCTTCGCGTCAACGCCTGTACTACGCCCTCTCCCAGCTTAAGCCCTTTGTCACGCAGTAACTGATCTGACCGATTCGAAAAAATATGTAAGGGTACTGCAGCGACAGAAATGTGGAAACTGCAGCCTCGGTCACGAGCTCCGCGAACGGTCCACTGATTTTGACTTTGGCCATGGGCAAACACACGCTGCGTTCTTCTACAACCTGTTTGATCCATGCTAATTCTCCAGTGAAGCCATCTACCATCACGTAAGCCGGATGGACAATGTCCATAGTGGCGGCACTGTCTCGCAGCATCCGGCGTGGTTTGCCATTAACTTGCAGGTCGTGAAGATATGGACTTAGAAGTTCCATATTCTCGTCTTTTTCATCCACGTAAGAGAAAAGTACGCCAGGCTTCCCGCAGTTTACCGCGAAATGTCCGAGTTTGTGGCACTTATTGTAGCGGATCAGATTCGAGCTTTCTTTTCTGCTCTTTTTGTACGGTTTCCCCGTTTGATTTCTCGTCACTCTTTTCTGAGGGATTTTCCTCCACGTCTACAGGCTCCGGTCGTCTAGTCTGCGAACCCGTTTAACGGAAATGGTTTCCGCGGTCCATTTCGACCGTCCCAGTTTCCGTCCTCAGCGTTCAGCTTTCTACGCGTTGCGTACTATTCGGCTAATTCAGCCGTTCTTTCCACAGTGTTTACAGTTCCTCTGTCTTGCACCCACAGCTTCACAGATTGTGGGATACTTCTGTAAAACAGCTCCAGACACAGGCAGTGAATAATGATGTCCCTGCTCTCGTACGCTTCCACGCTTTTCAACCACTCGACTAGGTTGTCCTTTAAGCTATATGCAAACTACGGATATCCCTCGCTATCCTTCTTGCCTGTGTTACTAAACCTCTGCGGGAAAGCTTCGGCTGAAAGGCGGTATTTTTTACAAAGACTACCCTTAACCTTTGCTTAATCATATGCATCGTGCGCACTGAGTCTGGCGATTACTTCCGCAGCTTCACACGGCAACGTAGACAGCAACCGCTGTGGCCATGTACTCGGACCGAAGTACATTTCGCAAGTCCTTTCAAAATTTCCTAGGAACAAGCCTATGTCGTTCCCGACCTCAAATGGCTTTACTAGCTTGTCCATGCGGCATTATTCTGCCTCACTTGATAGTCCCAGAGCCCCTTCACTTCCTTGAGACGGCTTCTAACATTTGCTCTCAAGTTCAAGTTGTATTTTTCTTAACTAAAACTTTTCTTTGCTAAAATGTTGTACCCCAATTTCAATGTCCTCCTCACTGGCCTGTTCGGAAATTAGCTTCAGTAATTCCGATTTTAACACTTTCTTGCGTACCTCTAGGCCCAGTTCCTCACCAACAATCAGCAATTTGTCTCTCAGCGTTGTCCTTACCTCCACGATTGCTGCTTTACTGCCTTGATCCTGCTCGCTAAACCTACCTAGGTAAGCACAATCTGGCTATGAATCAACAATGCAGCTTCCCTACTGTTCTAAACAGAACAAGCACAAAATGAAGCCTAGAGAGTCAAAGCAAGGCCCAAGCACTCACCGCAGACACAACACCATGTCGCAAAGTCTGTCTCACCACTGTCAACCAGATGTCATGGTTGGGGTCGGGCATGCAATAGATGGTAGCCGGCCTATGCCATCATACAACTTATCCACGCTGAGGACGTTGTGAAAGGAGGGACTTGTTCTCATCGAGAACGAAAAATGTGGGTTTACTTACAGTATTTACATGAGAACGTCACAGTTCATCAGTCTAACATGACTGAAAGAGGAATGCACACTGAGGAGCCACCAACGGCTCCATAAATACAATCTGTCCTCCCGAGATCCCTAGGTGAGGGAAAACGGCCGTTCGACGAAACTGAGCGTTCCAAGTCATCGTTGTCGACCCGCCTTTGAGGGGGAGGGTTTGCACACCCACTTCCGCACAGGCTTCACTGACCACACCAAGGTGAGAGGGTTTTCGTAGACATGAGTCTTGTCCAGAGCAGGCGCCTCTTCAACCCAGTGTTGACACTGCAGACAATAGCTGCCGAGTCTGTCCACGACTTCTAAGACCCGTGAGACGGCCGCAAGACATCTTCTCCCAGGAGTTCCACCGCTTCAAACAAGCCGTGACGGCCACAGCAAATCCACTAACAATACTGTGTCCGCCGACCACGTTTAGTCATAGCGGCGCCGAGGGGTTGTTGATGCGGCACATCTTCGTCCCTACAAAACGAGTCGCCGCAGCAGGTGGGGAAGGGATCCAAGGTCGCTTCTGGGAAGCTCACCACCTCCGCAGCTGCGGCTGGCTGGGAAAATTTTGTAGGTCGGTATCCTTGTAGGCCGTTCGTAACAGCGTGCGAACACTAAAAAACGCGTCATGCGGCAGGCGGGCTCCCCTCGCATTCATTTCTGGACACGCTGCACCATCTAGTGATGCTGCCGAGGAGTCCGCGCGTGGCCTCCGCGACGAGAAACGTATCGCGCCGCAGCGTGTTGACGCTGAGAATTGTACCCTCGCTTGCAGCACATCCAATGGCACATACTCAGCGACCCGAGTTCGCGAGAGGTTCATTGAAGAGTGGCACATACCCAGTGTCTTCATGGCGCAGCTCGCTAAAGCGTTTTGTGTAAAGCGGCATCTACTGAGTGCATTTGTGGCGCAGCCTGCTAAAGCATCGGGTTCCTGTTCTTGTGGAGCCAGTGTGACGTAGGTTAGCTTCCGCCAAGCATCGATCATAGAAACCGAAATGATATTTTCGTCATTGTTGCCGCACATTCCCAGAGACCCAAGTTAGTATTAAAGAGGGTCCTTGATGACAAGTACAGACCGAGTGGCACAAAGCCAGTGCTCTAAGTCGGCGTCAAAAAGATTCATTGAAGAGCGGTAAATGCCCAATCCCATGTCGGCGTGGCATAGGTTCGTTGAAGAGCTGCACATATGTACAGAGTGCCACATAGTCAGTGGTCCAAGTTGGTCCGACGGTTGATTTCTAACCCTGTTCCCTCAGCAGAGCAGCCTGATGCACTATTCTTTCGAGCACGGACTGCCCAGTTACCCAGGTAGGCGGTAAAACCGTTAGAGACACAGTTAGAGACATAGAGAGTTAACCTTCGAAAAGTTTGTGAAGTACTCTAGGAATGCTAACACATTGAAAACGTGTTCTGGCTATACATGGACAACTTCGGTCACTGTGTATGTGCCCTTGCTTATGTCAGCTGGCTGGCCAAGTAGGCAACTTGTGTCACTCGTTACTGTGTCAGTGGGTACGCGCCTATTCTTGGTTAATGCTCCAAGATATATGTGCCACCGACACAGAAGGGTTGTGGACTAACAATATTAAATGTGCAGTTAAGGTGTCCTAGACCTCGCATTATCGTGCACTGCTGTTTGACGGAAAGTTGCAGGAAGTATAACAGCAATAATTTGGTTTGCTACAGCGTTTCAACTGGAGTTATGTGGTCACAAGAAATACAGTATCGGGCTATCACTTGGCATTGTAGTTGGCAGCGAGATTGCCATTTCTTGTGTCTGCTAATGCGCCCATAAAGCTTCGTAATTCACGGATAGCATGGCGATATTCAGCAGGTTACGCAAGAATACTATCGCTGACTTTGACAATCTTCTTCGACGGTTCTGGCACAATTTCTTTTGTTCTGTTCACGATTAATGCACGAATAATGTGCAGCATGAACATGCCTATTACTCCGACGAACACAGGCACACAAAGACAGAAGTTAGGCATGTAAACAGTAGTTACGCTGGGCCATTAGCCTGTGCCATTAGCCTGTGCCATTAGATTATAAATTTCACATCCGCAGATGTGAAACTAATAATCTGTCCTAACTGAACCTGCTGGCTTTATAATAAAAATATTAGCAGCGTATATCGATATAATCTCAGCAGTGTGTGAAGCGCCTAGCGATTGACTGTTTTAGCATACACATGGACTGGCTTGCTCGAACGATGCTGTCATTCGCGAATTTGTAGCTTTAGTTTTACCGCCTGGAAGCCCACGGGTTTAACCCTATGAAACCACCATCACCGCTGGTTTGAACCTAGGGCATAAGTTCGCGCGCTGGAAATATATATACTGGCAAACTGAAAGTCAAATGCTATTCATTATCGATCATGACCAACATCAAAACAAGAGACTTAGTGCGCTTGTTCTACGAACAAGAACTGCCACCAACGTTCCACTAACAGTTCTGCTGGCAAACCTTCGGTACGGGAGTTTTTTGTATTCTTATTACGTTTTTTGCTTTTTTGTTTTTTATAGGTGTATCTTCCTGATATCCGGCTTTTTCTGCTGCCAAACTTCCAATGTTTCACACATAACAAAGAAGATAATACGTGTCTCACATTAAAAAAATGCCCGATGAAGGGCGTTTGCTCTGCTCGTGTCTAATCAAATTAAGTGCACACGTGCTTCGTGGGGAAAAGTGGGTGGTGTTTTGAATACTTTCGAAAGAAAGCTAAATATGCCCCATGTAGTTACTCCAGCAAAATAAGTTGCCAGCATTTCTGTGTTCCGAGAGCACAAACTAATAAATTACTATGTTTTCGGGCATACTTATTTTTAAGAGAAAAAAGAACATATTGTGATATTTTGGTTCAATTTTGCCAGTACCGGGGCATATTCCTTGATGTGCATACTCTGATTTCTGTAATGTACTGTGACAGCGAATGAACATACTAATGAAGTTTGCGCAATCGCACGCAACTGGAACGACTGGATCACCACGTAGCGCGGGATGTCGAAAAGGGTAAAATGAGGCTTCGCACAAATTATTCGAAGGACGGACGTAAAAAGAATCGGGCGGGGGGGGGGGGGGGGCGAAGGCTTTTACTAAGTACAATATTAATTGTTTGCGTCGTTTTGCCATTCTGCTCATCTTTCCTTTCTGGCTGTGGAGCTCGTTGGTTCCTGCGCCAAAAAACTCTGCGTATAGAGTCGTCCCACATATTTTACCAACAAACGAGCCACTAATTCATTGCTTACAAGTAGCTGTGCTAAATAAAATATTCAACGGCAACAACTGCAAAGATGCTTGGTGCCAGTCCATTTCTCTATAGTGATAAATTTGTACGCCAGAATTAACATCCTGAATACATGTGCCTGCGTCCACTCATCTATAGGCATGATCTCGAAATCACGATCAAAGAAGCGGAATAACATGCTTGTTCTGTTCATCAGAGCGTGTGATGGAATTTCCGATGGGGAAGAATGCCCAAACCTACTCACACCACACATGCGAAGTCGCACCGTAGCTGTGTCCAGCAGCAACCCAGACGATGCTCAAGAAGCGGATGCCGTGTAGAAAGCGCAGCCTGTAGGCCTCGGAACCTTTGTCTTTAGCTACGTGAAGCATCATGTTCGTATTCGACGCTACAGAAAATGACGTCACAATAGACAGAAAAAAATCTGAAATGGGAGCGAAAAAAACAAATGTTGAAAGACGATCGAAAGCACGATGGCAGCAAAGACTTCAAAAAAAAAAAAGGAAATAGGTTAGATAAATGATTTAATGTGATATTCATTCAAATAATTAGTACTGCCATGACACATGCACTGTAGTTACGAAAAAAATAGCACGTTTTTTTTCAACATTCTACAATATATTAATTATGCAATCACATCGCTTGACTTGCACCAAGGTTCACTCTCATGAGCATTTTTGAATATTTTTTTATTTAAAATCTCCGCAAATAAAAAGTTCGGAATTATATTCTGGAAATGCGTATAACTGATTCGAAGGAATTAGAAGGTTGGGATTTAGTAATATAAAAAGTAACGTTTGTGAACGTTTGATTAAGTTAAAATTATAAGTTTTCTGGCAGCTGCTCTAGAACTCATCCGATTGCTCGTGAATATCAATCTTTGCTAAAACTAGTCCTCATACTTAGGAGCACTGATTTGTGCTGCAGTAGACTTGAGACCATGTCTTCAGGTACAGTTTAGCTTAATTTTACGCCTTTCGATTTGCTCTCCTTGATTATCATGTGTTCCGCAAAACGAATAATTAAGTGCTGTTTTTTTAAAAGCAATTATTGGGGATATTTTAGTTGATTTCGCGTGTTATATGCAGCCACTAGTTTAAAAACAAACTGAAGACAGGCTGCACAGGAAATTTTCAAGCTCGGTATGTCTATTTGATAGCGAATACAAAGGAGGTGTGTGAGGAAAGAATTCCGCCAATGGAGCACAGAGAAAAAAAACACCAGAATAATGGTATCAAATTTTACCCCAGAAGGGAAAATGCAATTTTTTGTGAGCCACATATTCCTGAACTTGCGGCACAAGAATATTGAGAGCTAACCTAGACGTGTTTCCAAAAGGTCTCGAACCAGCATTGGTGGCACCCGTGTGTAATATTTGTACCTCGATATTGCCGCTGCGAGCGAAATGTTTCAAAGAGCACCTTCGCTAAGAGGAAGTCTTTATTATTCAGCACTGGCATAGAACTTACCTGGAGCTTTCGATGTAAACGTTTGCTAGTGAGGCACACCCAAAGCGACACATTTTTAAAAGGCGAGCAGAAGCATCCTATAACAGACCGTTCTATTTCAAGCACTGTAACAACGAAGCATTTTAATTGCCTCTCTATGCCAAACGATGTTTTCTTTTGCCGAACTTACTCACTAGGGCTGTGTATTCACCTGGGATGCAGCCTAAATATAGCGCACTAAAGCATGAACACTTCCGTCGCCGCTTTTTAAGAAGCGCAGGACACACGTGACTTAGATACACGAGAAAGTAAACGTGGTGGCACTTCAAGTATACTCCAAGAAAGGACCGGGTCTGACTGCGCTACGTGTCAGTCATGATGACTTTGCAGATCTGCCAGTTATTTCGTAGCTCGATGAATCCAGCGGGTAACATGCACAGGAGTGCAGAAAGAACGCAGACAGCAACGTCTGCTGCCCTGTCCGTGGTTAATGCCGAGTTTACCGTGCCAACGACTACTGATTGGCTCAAAAGCAAACAGTTCTGTGCCTTGAAAACGTCAACTCAAACCGCTCAACGCTCAAACTGGATATTGACATGCGCTCGAAAGAATTTATGAGCAAAAATGATTTCGCTGCAATGCTTTACTATCACTGCCCTTCGTCTACCAAGGGCACCTTCGAACGTCTTCAAGTTATTTCGCGACAGTTCCTTCAAGAGCATCACAACTAATTAAGCGTGAATTCATTTTTTGAGCCCTCGTGAAGGAATCAGTCCCAGTTCATGTCATGTGTTGTGTAGAAATATTGAATAACAGACGCATTTATTTCCTAACCGGTGATTGTAGAAAGAAAAAAGCAAATATTTCATTGTTGCACTGCTGAAAAGTAGTGCTTATTGATACACGTCCTTGTTTTCCAGCTGGCCTTCGGTAAGTGCATGAGATTATGGTTCCGTACGAAGCCGAATATGAGTGGCCAACGACAAGTCTTTTGTAAATGCAGTGCGTGAACTTACTCTGGTTCTTTCTTTTAATATCCTGCCCTACAGGTCTGCATATATCCAGAAGTGTTCCAACCACAAGCAACAACACCAAAATGCCAAGAAACGATCTGTCAAAAAAGAAAGGTGCATTAATGACAGTAAGAAGTCAAAGAGTTCCCATGATTGCCTTTAGACTAGTTATTTCGCAAAGTTCAACACTACCACCAGCACATACTTACAAGATAGCAACCTGCCCTTTTGTCAAGGCGGGAGGCAAAGACGTTACGCAATTCGAGATGGTGACATCTATGGAAGGAGGAAGCACTGAAAGAAGAGCAGAGTAAATTGGCAAATTTACTTCGAAAGAAACTTATAAAATCAGCGCTTCTCTTATTAAATAATTATTGCGTTTCACATGCATAGGAATAGCTTACGGGAGTTAATTCCGACGTTTCGCTCGCATCCTGTACGATCTATTTCTGGGGCACCGGGTATTTTATGCTATCAGGGTGTACAGTGCACGTTTTATATTCGACCCCTAGAAATAAGGTGAAAATATTGTGATTACTTATTATTTTATAAAATAATTCACAGGCACATCTCCTGTCCGCGGTTACAGTCTGCTGTAACGTTATGCGTGTCTCTCCCAAACTTGCGAATGCCAACCTTCAGCTTGCATTCAGCTTGCTCCTCTAACGCTACAACACGTCTTCTAATAAAACAAAATACCTGGGGTTATGATCATATTTTCATCCATTGTATGTCTTCTTTACCTGACTTCTGCCATTGATTAATTTCAATTTCTTGTTGCATTTTGTACCACTGTTCATTCAGGTTTTCTGTTTTGGTTTTATGTGTTCTGTTCTTCGTGTAACACAAAAGTACCCCAATACTAAGTCGTAGAGTTGTTCTTGGGTGCATTCAGGAATTAAAAAAAATTATTATGGGGTTTTACGTGTCAAAACCACGATCTGATTATGACGCACGCTGTAGTGGGGTGCTTCAAAACTCTGGACCCTCTGGAGATCTTTAACGTGCACCTAAATATATGTACACGGGAGTTTTTACATTTCGCCGCCATTGAAATGCCGCCGCCATGTCTGATACTCGACCTCATGACCTTGTGCTTAGTAGCCCAACACCATAGCCAATAAGGAACCATGGAGGGTACTTTGTGGAATAAATGAAATAAATGACTTTGTGGAGCTTTCTGAACGGATGTATGACAACAGGCCTATACTATAATATTCTGATATTCACACTGTCCGCGTACAGTCTGAATCATACTTTCCTCGAGTGGTTGCAAGGGCGGCTACGGACTGCGCCAGCGTTGGCAAACGGTAGATAGCGGGTTAGAGATTTTTTGGTTAAGAGCGCATGGAGCGTGACGAGGCATTGCCATGCGACAACGGCCTCATTGCGCCGTCTGCTTGTACTTTTTCTAGCGAACACTGGCGACCAAATCGGCCATCTGATAACTCAAAGAAGTTTGAGTCACACTATGCGTCAATGAGTAGTATGGTGTTACGAGAATTCGAAGTCATTAGCGAAAATCGTTTCTTTGCAAGATGGCTGAAACAAGCTTATGGTGTTTCCTTTAGCCATAGCTGCTGTTACCTTATTCGGCTAGCTAATGCAATGCTATACTAATCTGATTGCTTGCTGTGTGGTGCGTACTACTCCATACTCGCATGAACGAAGCCTCAAGTAAGAAACAGCTCATTTGGAGAAACTAAACTGCGACATTGCTTCGAAAAGTGCAGCTTCGCTCGCGGTTAAAAGTGCTTGAGAGGGAGGAACAAGTTTAAATGATATCGTGGAGATATCAGCTAAAAGAGCTTGAATAATTATTACAAGTGGACATAAAGTTACTTAATGTATGGAGGTTGTTGAGATCTTTCACGATAACGCTTTTTAGACAACTATTTGTAGTCAGTGTCCATGGGCCATATAACGTAAAACTATTCCACACTAATTTTGTTCCAATCTCGTGACGTCAGATTTACGTAACCGTCGATGCAAGCATCGGGCGGTGACTGGCAGGTTTGTTTTCACAGTCTAGTCAAACACCCTCCTCGTTTACAGAAAGTCGCAGTTCTCTGCTTTGAAAAGAAATACCATTGCCATTGTTAACAGTGTTTTGTTTTCTTATTCAATAAGAGGAGGCGAGCAGAAGAATATAGTGGAGGGAGTTTAGGTCCGTCCGAGCTAGTGCATTGAATGAAAGTAGGTAACCGAATGAATAGGGTTATGCTGGTAACTGCGATTGGTCCGCTTCCCTTTGCTTAACTAGAGGTGCTCGGTTGGTCGAATTTCGCGGCGGCATGGAACAGAAGGTTAGAACTGCCATTAAACCAGGTTCTCAAGGAAGAAAAGTTGGCTGACCGAATAGTCTGGAAAACGTTGCGCGGCCACGTCAAAATTTCATTATTCGTAGATAAATCCATTCTTCCGGGTAGCTTCGAGTAGCCAAAGCCAGAGGGATTGGCGGGCTGCTATCTTTAATTGTCTTCTGAACGAGGTAGTCTCAGGCTATTAAAGAAATAAGTTTTGTTGGGCTACAAATGCATCTTTAGTGCATAAGCGTCATTTTGACTGATTGAGTTTTCGTGAATTGGTGGCGTCTAGTGACACACTCGCGAAGTGGGCATAGGCAACAAATTTTTGACAATCAGCTTAGGACTAATGTCGACGAAGACGTAGAATCTAAATATTGCTTTTTTTTTTGTTTGGCCTCGTCACGAATAATCAGGGTGCACACGTCATTTCAGAGGTGGAATTTTAGCGTTTTTCGTGTGGTCACCTGCCTGACAGGGAAAGGGGAGGCAAAAAATCTTGGATGTATAGTGACAAATTGGATTGAAAGAAACTGGAAGAACTTTACGTGATGGCTCGCCATGTTACCTTCCTCTGTGCTGTTCGCATGCATTTCACGAGAAAAAGAATAACTGAAATGTGAATTTCACGTGCCTTCCCACCATCATCCTTCTCCTGCCCATCTTGATGGTTGTTAACGGGGACGACTATGTAGACAACAAAAACACCAATAAAGTGAACATAATGAAGCCGCGAAACAAGGCTAAAAAATCCGCATTCGAAGACCACACTTGATCGTCTCGAAGCGGAGCCATTTGTAATTAGGCGCGCTCTTTTCTGTCTTTCATTTTCTTAGTACTCAGAAAATGATCGAACTGTTACTTGATGGCACGGTTGCGTCAAAAATTGCAGGCTATGGCTCAGAACAAGTCCGTGATTATTGTGTCTGCTCACCGGACACATTAGTGACAAGGAAGCCAGACACGCACAGAGTGCATGCCACAAAAATGGCGCCCTAATGATCGTGAAGTGATGAGGCTTGTAGCGCAGATTTTTTTTTGTATGCCGCTGCGGAACCCTTTCAGGCAACGAGAGGGAAAAGGAAATCAATGATTCACGGAAATTTCTCGTCATTGCGTCGTTCAACTATATCTGCTGTATGTGCGCGATTGCCGCCCTCGCAGGTGCATATACGTACCTGCCCTGATCAGCTCCTGTAGCTCCTTCTCGTTGCAATTGTTGATCGTGCATACGCCCAGGTGGAGCAACGGGACCCTCATTTCATAAATTCCTTTTTTGAATTTTCCGAGCTGCGCAAGAAGTAATCACCGCCATTAATATAGTTGGGCTCAAACTAGAGTGTCTTGGTGAAGTGCTTCATGCTTATATCCGCCTGGTTTTTAGAGCTCTCCACGATGCACTGAATTTGATGGCCTTTAGCGACCCTTCATCTCGAGCGCCGCATGAATCTGAATGTCCATTTCGAGTTTTCTTTTTCATTATATAATTTTTCTTCCATGCCAATGAATGGGGCTATTATGCATTTGTCTGCGATAATGAATAAAACAGTGCAATCCAAATCATTCTGCCGGCTTAATCTTAAAACTTTGAGCATAATACAAAGACCTGGGACAGGTAGTAGAAATGATAGATCGGTTAATGCACCCATATTATTATATTATTCTATTACCGGTCCCGCTGACCGCACTTAAATAGAAACGGAAAGAAGAACAACGCTAATGTACCAGCGTTCGTTGCCAATTACGAACCACAGGCATTAACAGTTAACCCGTAGCTCTCTAGAAGAATTTCTCTCATAGCCGATGTATTACTTTAGAACAGCATACCTCATAAATACATTAGAAAGACGGGAAGCGAATAATCGATTGAATATGTAGCTAGTGAAGCTTGCAACTTTAGAAAGCAGCGTCCGCACCGACAAATGATAACAAGGCATGTTGCCGCCTTCTGTTCTGTGACGATATGGTGAAAATTGTGTCTTTTTATGGTGTTAATACCCTTATAAACGTATGTGATGAGCACTATACATTATAAAACAAGAATGTACTTCCTTCGCAAATGTACATCGCTGCAAAGGCAATGACCACTGGATGCAAATATTCAAGCCAGAAGCAAACAAGATTAGTAGACACTTAAAACTATTATGGGGATGGTCGCATACAGTAAAAATTCTAAATATTTGGTTTCAGCTAGCCGATTTGACCAGTGCGAGATTTACTACATAATTATAGTAGACAAGGCCAAGGCAGCACACTAAGGAGCATTATTATTTACGTTACAGTAAAATTCTAAATTTTTGCAATGACGAAAGCACTTCGTGGGCCAATACGCGCAAACTAAGCTTGAATTGAGTCATGGATCTTGACTATTCGACTCACGGCTTGAGTCGAATAAGCGACTGCACTCTAAACGACCTGCAAGAAAATAAACAAGAAAAAAACGTTGGCTGTTACGCTGGTGGGTATTTCGTGGGTCGGACAGGTTCTCATTTGGACATCCACTAGATGTTGTCATTATGCTTTGGTAACTGTTACTACGGAAAAAATGACCGGCGTAGTTGAAGTATGGGAGAGACCTTTGCCCTGCACTTGGCGTAACCAGGCTTCTTTTACGTCAGCTTACCCTAATTTAGTATCAACTTACTGCTACATAGAGCCCTTTACTTACCGCTCTACATTTTTTTTTACTTTCTTTCTTTTTAGACCGCAATATATTAAGAACCGGGCCACATATTTAGACCACATAATCTCGGAGATCGGGCCCCATTCTTCATTAGGTAGAGTCACACTCCAGTTCTGGCATTAGGCACGCACAGTTTGAATTAGCATATCCGAATTTGATTTAGGATTTTTTTTCGCTAATAACGGAATTATTACTGCTCCCCAGCTACCTCCCTACGCTATTTATTGTATCTTTTTTTCTTTCTGTTTCAAGATACATTATGACAGATTTGCGTTTGTCAGATGTTAACTAGCGGGCATCAAGGTGTCTAATTTACGAGAACATACACGAACGCAAGCGCACAAATATTGTCTTATCTACAGGTACTAGCACTGAAAACACGATCAGGTGAATGTAGGATGGTCACCCGTTACACAAGTTCGACTTCTTTTCCGCACTGAACCTTCCCACATTTCCCTTCTCCCCACTTTCACGTACATTTCATGCCCTGCAAAAAACATATTTCGACTTCCGCGAGCTTTCATTCTTCAAAGTTGGACAAGTTTGGAACAGAAAACGCGGCACTCAATAACGTACACTGTTCATGTACACCTGATGTACGGCTCTACAAAAAAGACACTATTTCCTCGCATGAACTTCACCTCATTGGCTATGGGATAAGACATTTGTGAAAAACATCGTTTCACTTGATGAAAAAAGAGAGCGCTACGAAGACGAGGACGAAAGAACAACATGTACGACAGACAAGGCGCTTAACATAACACTGTCTGTGTTATGATGACGGCCACTAGAGGCGCTGGTAGATCATGACAGTATGAGTGGCCTCCAGCATCTTGTCATGCTGTCTGCGAAACATCTTTGGAAACTGAGTCTCGTCTTCAATGCAAAGAAGTTTGCGGTGCTTGTTCTCTCGGATCCAGACACCTCTGTGTCTAGTAAACTGCCAGACTGCGTACAGATACCTTTGAAAACAGATTATAAGTACCTTGGTGCGTTGTTGAGCACCTCCACCTACGTGTTAGACACTTCGTGGAGAACCTTCGTTAAACATAGCGCACAGCGACGATGGATCGTCTTGGCTAGCCACGAGGCACCAAACGGCGCCCTGTTTTATAACGTTTTCTTTGCATTTTTGTTTCCGTAAGGTAAACTAAAAAACGTGAAAGGACACGACCGTAACGTCCCGCAAAGGTACTTATGTTTAACGAACGTAAGGCGACAAACGCTATCTTAAAACTCTCTATAACACACTCACAAGGATGTTATTGAGAGGGAACGGTCTTACGACAAAATCGGCGGCAGTGATCTGCTGTTCGAGGCGCGGGCGAGGGCACTGTGGACGCTTGCATACTGCCACCGCTTCGATGACTCCGCCAGCGTCACAAGTGCTCTGTGCTGGGTATTTCGGAAGGAAGAAAAGACGGATGACCACCTTGTGCTCTACTGCACGTATTTGTGTCCATGCCAACGAGAGGACACCTCACTGCTGCTGTCAGTGTGGTTCCAAGTGACTCTGCGCGACAGCATGCAGGCAGTGCAATATGTCGCGCATTGAGTTATACGGGAGTCCGGCATCACCAAAGCAACGCTGGGGCAGTGGTGGCCCCTGACGCAGGGGTTGGACATGCAGCATGCAGCGGACACTTGTCGTGGTGGAACGATTAATGTGGACGGGGGTGCGCCCTCACTGAGGACTGATACCGTAGTGTGTGCATGCTTATGTGGATCTGTTTTTTAAAATTTCTGACTAGGGCATTTACCCGCCCGATGCAAAGGGGTCAGCCACATTCCATGAGCAGCAGCAGTCTATCTTTACGCCCACGGCAGGACGGCGGCTTCTCCCAGGAACCTACAATTAACCCTGTCTTGCGCTAGCTGATTTCAACTTGCAGCTGCAAATTTTCTAAATTCATCCTCCGCCAAATTTTTTGCTGTCCTCGACTGCGTTTCCCTTTCCACGGTGCCCATTCTGCAACTCTTACACTGGTTACCTGCTCTAAACATTAAATGGCCTACACAGCAACATTTTTTGTCTTAATGTCAATTAGAACATGGGCTATCCCGTGTGCTCCGTGATCCATACCTCTCGCTTCCTGTCTCTTAAGGTTATGATGACGATGGTCATCAACATAAAATTTTTATCCGTGTACCTAAGAAATTTTACCTGAACGTTACTTTTCAAGGCTTATGTCATTCTTCCTTATCAGACAGATGCATTAATAAAATCGCTGTCTCACCCGAGGATGCGTAACCTGCAGGGCCAAGGAGACGAGGTCGTCCAGGTCCGTTTGGTTGCCAGGGTAAACTATCAAGTTGCAGTATTGACCACGCGCCGTCTCCTCACCGTAGTCGTTGATAAGCACGGTCTCTACGCATTCGTCGAAGGCGCCCAAATCAGCTCGCGACAACTGGAAAGCTCCGGTCGGGTACTTGCCGGACGCGTCAATCACTGCGAGTAATACAGTTTTGGCGATGCTGACGTGTAAATGAAGGATCTGTGCTTACAGACTGTTGGGAATAGCCAGAAGAAAGGCCGGAGAACAACAGCAGCAGCAACAACAACAACAACAAAACAACAACACTGAATTCGATAGCTTCCGTCTGCTTGTTTGAATTTTTAAACCACAAGATTCAATGCCGAGAATGATTTCTGTCGGCACTGGATGGCATATTCCGACCCCAAACGGCACTTAAAAACCATGAAGATTTTTTCTATCATGTAGATCACTCTGTGTTCTGCGAAATTATGAAAATATTGTCGCAACGTCAAGAACAGAGGTCGTAGAGTGCTATTCAAAAGTCACAGCGGCGGGTCACCTTTTTAATACCCCGCGCAACTGCGACTTCTTCACCAGTGCGCCTTGACAATATGGACTGTGGCTTATTTTGCTAGACATGAGGTGAGTTTTAATGACGACCGATTCATATGAGTATCGCAGGAAGTGACATGACAGGCAGACTATATCTACTGCAGCGCTCGAACTAAGTAACCTTACTCGCTTTACATTTCCCGCATGAGAATCTATGGAAGTTCTTCACAACCTGCGGTACAATGTTAGCAAGGAGGCATAGTTTAATGAACAGACAAATTCATCACTCCTGTACCGAGTCGATCCATTCCTGTGGTTTTACCAAAAATAAAGAAAGAAGTTACGGCACGTTCAACATGCTCCTTCGTCGTCAACACGTTCAGACGTCTGCATTTACATATGCAGCACTTTAGACGTGCTTCTTTTGATGCTACGCATAAAGACTCGCTTTTTGGATAGCCCCTACTCTTCAGTGGAACATAGTAAAGATTACCCTCAGTATCACCCAACATCATGTTCACTTGAGTGACCATTTGAACCTCCTTGACAAGTTGCCTTTCGCAGTGAGCAAAGTGATTTGACCGTGGTCATTCCCTTATAGGCAGAGGCGTGTAGTTAGCGCCGCACGTAGCGATATTAAATCTGATAGCGTTATATGGATCTTTCGCCCATTTTCGTGGAGGTTGGCCTAACTTTCTCGGGTGAGGGCGCGTTCTCTCGGTCAAACGAATTAGTACGAAGTTCTGCGGAGTGTTCGTCGCCGATCACAATCTGTTTAAGAGGCGCTTGCATTCGCACGCGCGAGAGAGAGAAGGTTTGTGACGTCTGAAGTTGCAGAGCACTAGCGTCGAGCATAAAAACTCCAACACGGTTTCGAACCCTCCGAATGATTCCGCACGAATATGCGAAGAAAAACCCTTACATTTGCTCGTGCTGGATAATGCGGACGTTGGAGAAAAGCAGAGGGAAGACGCGTGGATGAGAGAAGCTTTACATCACCTAGTATAGCCGAACGTAC